>NC_143204.1:5612500-5914166 GCF_051530095.1 Phoenix dactylifera | reverse complement strand
TCGACTCCGAGGCAGTTCAACTCCAAAGATAGAGGATCAGTTTTCGGGCTCTGAGAGCCGAGTCGACTCCAAGGTGATCCGAGTTGACTCGAGAAAGAAATGCAGAAATATAGATCTCTGGAACCCTGAGAATGAGCCGTCTCCAAAAGTGCCGAGTCATCTCCGAATATTGGCGAGTCGACTCCAGGTTTGGCCGAGTCGACTCCAGAACGGGACAGCACTTTAATTCAAATCTGGAACAGTGGGCGAGTCGTCTCCAGTGAAGCATGAGTCAACTCCAGCAACAGCCGAGTCAACTCCAGATCGAGCGAGTCGACTCCGACCCCAACGGATACATTGTCAGGAGTTGCAGATTGTGCAGAACGGCCACAAATTAGTGTCTAACGGCTAGTTTTCAAAGGGGACTGCTTAAATAGCCAAAGTGAACAGTAGTAGACATTAAGAGAGCTATTCCATTCAAACAAAAAGGGATTTCCACCTACCAAAGGCTCTCAAGAGTAAATACAAGAGAAAGAAGGAAGAAGCGCATTGAACTCCATCCAACAAACTCTTTCCTTCGCATTCAAGGCTCTCCTTCTGACATCAAATCTTTAGCGTATTCAAAGAGGAGACTCAGAGTTCGAGAAGCCCCTTCTTCCTCTTCCAAAATCTGTGTTGCCCAGAGATGGTCACCCAAGAGGGGGGGTGAATTGGGTGTTTTAAAACTTTTTGTCTAATTAAACAAAACACACAAGTGTATGTGCAAAAGTAAAATTAAAGTTGTAAGCACAGTCAATCGCAAACGCAAAGGTTTATAGTGGTTCGGAGCTTCCACTGCTCCAACATCCACTCCCCAAACACCTTTGGGAATTTTCCACTATAATCAGCGATTACAGTCCGGTAGTTTTTTGAGTGAACTACCCAACTCGTTGTTTTACCCCGGGCTAACAACGAACCCTACAATCCTCCAATTTAACCTAGGCTTGAGACGCCTATCCCTTGTTCCAAGTTCCTTGACTGGAACAAGCACAATATTCAAGTGTTTTACAAGGATTTAAAAGCTCTTATGAAAGCAAATAGAACAATGAAGAACAACAAAACCGGAAGAACCCTCTTTGCCGTTAAAAGCGTGGGTAATGGTGGTTCTTCCGATGTGGATCATGTTGGCTTGAATGCGAGCTTTGACTGCCGAGTGGGAGTGAGTAGATGAGCACGAAATCAGATGAAGAAGACTTAAATGCACTTGATTTCTCCTCTTGAAAGCACCAACTCCCTTGAACCTCTTTCTCTTTCTTCTCTCTTGAATAATCTTATGTTTGGTTGGTGAGAAGTTATTTTAAAGCCACTTAAAAGCTCCTTTTTATACTCCTACATGGCAATAGATCCGTTAGACACAAAAATATAGCCGTTTGAAATTCAAACAAACCTGCAAAAGTGTGTCAGTCGCGTCCCAGGCGTTCCGGAGACGTCTCTGCTTGAACGAGAGACGTCTCGGCTGTATAAAAAATCTTTTGACGATGTTGGAGTCGACTCGGCGCTTTCTGGGGACGACTCCGAAGAAGAACAGCTCGATTTCTTATTTTTCTGTTTTTTTGAGAGAGTCGGCTCGGCGCTTTTTGGGGACGTCTCGGAATGTTTGTACTTTATGCGTGGGGACGACTCCGTGACGTCGGGGACGACTCCGACGTTTTCTCAACGAAAAAATAAGTCCTCTGGAATCCCTGAGAGAGTCGACTCCGCGTCCTTCGGAGACGACTCGCGCGCATCCCCTGAAATCGGCCTTTCTGCCGTCTCTGAGAGAGTCGACTCCGGAAAGCCGGTAGTCGACTCCGACCCTGCAAGACGCCTCGGCAGGTGCCGGGGACGTCTCCAGACGTGCCAGTTTCTCCTCTACGTGCCAGAGACGTCTCTGGAACAAACCGGAGACGTCTCGGCTGCCCCTGATCCGTTTTCTTCATCTCAAAAAAATCTTCAATAAATCCTCAAAAAATATGGGAACATGCCTTGACAATTCTTAACAATATTCTTAGTTAAACACCTGAAATGCTCAAGTAAATTGTTAATATAAGGAGAATTATACTCTAGTGTTTTGTATTCATCAAAATCCATTAGGGGGTCAACAATCTCCCCCTTTTTGATGATAACAAAACACTGAGTATATTTAAAATTTAAAATTTAAACATATACACAGTATTTGATCAGATGTACAAGTATTGTGTTTTGGTTAGAGCTAGATACAGTATGCATAATTCAATATAGTCAACTGTCAGTTCTATCCTTATGCATAAGTATTGATCTTAGTAGCTCTTGGAGCAATTTTGGCATATCATCTATCACTTTTAAATTTGAATCAAGTTAAAGTGTAAATTAATGAAATATTGATGCTAACAACAATTAAAAACCAAATACTTTTGACTCCCCCTTTCTTTTCCAGAAGGACCATTGTCTTAAAGCCAATATTCTTCAATTTTATCTTTTCATTTTGTTGATTCTAATTAAACTTTCAAGTATGAGTTTAAATTTTGCATTTTGCATTCCATATTGGTTCTACTCCCCCTTTTTGTCATCAACAATGAAGGGGACAAATTTTCCTTAGGTGCCTAAAACACGATGCCTATTAGAATTCAGCATTCATATTACCATGCAATATCCAATGACTTGGGAAGGTGAAATCTACTCCCCCTTTGTTTTGGAATTCATTTCAGACCTTTTAAATGTAGTTATTACAAGTTGTGCTCCCCCTTTTTCATATGCATTGTCAAGTTGGGAAAATAGTGAAATGGTTGCACATTGTCAAGTTTGAACATTCAAGGTATGTTATGGCATTTCCATGGCACATCACAGAATTAGAAATATACTCCAAGATTCAAAAAGAAGGGTTATGACATTCATATAGCATTACAATCATTTGAAGCCATTACAAGGATAAAAATCCATTACAAGGATTGATTGCTAATACAAAAGAAAGAGTTTCATATAAGCCTAGGGTTTTACAAAAAGATGAACCCTAGATGTCCACAAAATGTGCCTCACCGGCGACCACGCTCAATAGCCCCAGCAGCAGCCTCTACAAATCTATTTATTGCATCCATTAGACTTCTAAAGTTGTCTCCCTGAGATTGATTGAGTGCTGTCACTAATGCTTCAAACTCATGGGTTGCCCTGTCAATCCTTCCTCTAAGCTGGGCAGCCACACTGCCCACATTGCCTTCAGGGCTCGTCAACTCTTGAAGACCATCCGATATGATCTTCAATTCAGCCTGTATCTCACATGATCTTCTAGTTTGGTTTGTTGCCACACAAACCAATTCTGACCCTATAGCCTCCATTTGAATTTTGATTTCTTTCAACTCTTCCAAGAGTGCTTCATGTGAGGTGCGGATGGGAGCTAACTCAGCAGAAATCACTGATCTCATTTCTTCCCTCATCTGCTGGCACATCATAGATGCTACGGTGTGCATCTGCTCATCTGATAAGAACATCGATCCACAAGCTGGAGGAAGAGGCATGGAAGTCGATGGTCCAACCGAGCTGGAAGGTACATCAGGAAAGGGCATAGGGCTATGTGGAGGAGAGAGGTGGACAGGCTCCTGATGATGGATCTCAGGTTCTATAGTTTGGGATTTTCTTTTACAGACCTTAACCCAAGACCCGTCTTTCTTGTGAAACTCCATCCTATGTAGTGTGCTCTCATTGTAGAAATCAGTGTTTCTCAAGGATTTCTCTGGCTCATTTTCAGGGATAGGAACCTTAAAATGCTTGAAGAGTAAGGTGAAGACCATCCCATATGGTATGCTAAATCTGGAATACCTATGACATATTGAGATGTAGTTCAACATGAGCCTAGGGAGGTTTAGGGGAATCCCTAACAAGATGTGGTGCATAATGGCTAAATCTCGCTCCGAAACGAAGTCGAAGTGACCGATTTTTGAGAACAAGACCCTGTTAATTATGCTCAAGAGCAATCTCATTTCAGCATTGAGGTCTTGGGACTTAACTATGTCAAGAGGACCGCAGTCCTCTCTACCTAAAATTAGGTTTAAAGCAATCTCCCTTTGGGGATGTGAGGTCGGAGCCTCACCGTACTTGGGTATTTGTAACAAACTAGATAAAATGTCCTCATTGATTTCTACCAATGTGCCTCGGACATATCCAGTGTACCCCGAGCTCCCTAAGGCCAAATTACTAAAGATTTCTCTCATTAGGCCGGGATAGGTAGACATGTTTAGGGAACATAGGTGTTCCCAACCTTGGGCACGGAGTCTCTCTCCAATAGAGAACCCCTCACTCGCTAAAAAATGAAAGTCTATGTGCCTACCTGTTGTCACTATGCGATTCGCACAGGAGGGAGTCACGGTTGGCGGAGCAACCGGAGTAGACAGCGCGGAGGACTCTTCCCTCCGTTCCTCGTCGTTTGCCACCCTAGGACGCCTCCCACCACTACGCCTAGCTTTCTTAGGTGCCATTGATCGGAAATCTAGGGAAATGGGGAGTGATTTTGGTTCGATTTGTGGTGGAGAGAAGATGGATGCTAGGGTTTAGGGTTTCGTTGGGGACGAAGGAAAGCAGCTCGGGACGGCTCGAGCTGTTTCGGCCTATTTAAAAAAAACATTCATTCCTTCCCCAAGACGTCTCCGCGACTAATGCGAGACGTCTCGCCGGGGGGACGTCTCTGTGATTTGCCAGAGACGTCTCCGGCACTGAAAAATTTCAGAACGATTCCTATCTTTTCCCAATTTGTTTTATTCAACCTCAATGATCAGTTTAATTTCTTTTGGCGAATATAAAGTGAGCTTGCTTTGATCCTTCCCCTTAATAATACATCCTATAAAAGCTTGACAATGATTTTTGAATTATCAATATTGAAATGAGGAATGTTTGACCAATTTCGAATGCCTATGGAATAGGCTCTGAAAATATCTCTATGAAGAGTCCAAGGGAGGGTAACCATCCTCCGGAAAGTCAAACAATTTGTCATCTAACTTTGATAGATTCATGTTTCCACTTATTAGGCACTAGGTTTGCTATATGTGACCTTGAAGTGTATTATTAGTTTGAGTAGCATTCACATATATCTCTAGAGCTTACAAAGCATTGCATATGCTTGACAAGTTAAATCATTTAAGCTATAGTGTTGAAATCAAATCATGCTTGCATTACAAATTCAATCTACTTGCTAGGATCATACAAGCACAAGGCATTCCTTAAAACGTTGAACCTATCTTTACAAAGGGGCTTTATAAAGATATCGGCCAATTAATTTTCAGTGCATATATACTCGATCAATACATCATTTTTCAGCACATGATCCCTTATAAAGTGATGCCTAATCTCTATGTATTTTGATTTAGAGTGTTGTACAGGATTTTTTGTTAAATTGATTGCACTTGTATTATCACATCTAATTGGAATGTTGTACATTTTGATACCAAAATCTTCAAGTTGTTGCTTAATCCAAAGAACTTGGGCACAACAGCTTCCGGCTGCAATGTACTCAGCCTCAGCTGTGGACAAGGCAACTGAATTCTGTTTCTTGCTAAACCAAGAAACCAAGTTTGCACCCAAGAATTGACAAGTGCCACTTGTGCTTTTTTCTGTCGAGTTTACACCCGGCAAAATCAGCATCGGAATAAGCAATTAAATTTAAATCAGATTGTTTAGAATACCATAAACCTGCATTAGATGTCCCTACTAGGTATTTGAATATTCTTTTAACAGCTTGCAAGTGTGATTCCTTAGGACATGCTTGGTATCTAGCGCACATGCAAACACTGAATAATATGTCTGGTCTACTAGCAGTAAGGTAAAGTAAAGACCCTATCATACCTCTGTACAATTTGCAGTCTACACTTTTACCTTTTTCATCTTTGTCAAGCTTGCAACTTGAGCCCATAGGTGTGCTGATTTCCTTTGCATCCTTCATCTTGAACTTCTCCAACATTTTCTTGATGTATTTGGACTGACTGATGAAGATGCTTCCCTCTGATTGTTTTATTTGTAGCCCAAGGAAGAAGTTTAGCTCACCCATCATGCTCATTTCAAATTCTCCCTGCATAAGCTTAGCAAACTCTTGACAAAGACTATCATTAGTAGCACCAAAGATTATATCATCCACATAAATTTGCACAAGCAATAAGTCATTCCCTTTTCTTTTGATGAAGAGTGCTTTGTCTACATTTCCTCTTTTAAACTTATTTTCAATTAGAAAATTACTTAATCTTTCATACCATGCCCTAGGGGCTTGCTTAAGTCCATACAATGCTTTATGCAATTTAAAAATATAATCTGGATGTAAGTGGTTTTCAAAACCTGGAGGTTGTTCTACATAAACTTCCTCCATTATATAACCATTTAAAAAAGTACTTTTTACATCCATTTGATAGAGTTTGAAATCCATGAAGCATGCATATGCCAAAAGTAGTCTAATAGCCTCTAACCTGGCAACAGGAGCAAAAGTTTCATCGAAATCTATGCCTTCCTCCTGATTGTAGCCTTTGGCTACTAGCCTAGCTTTGTTTCTTATTACTATTCCATCTTCATCTAGTTTATTTCTATATACCCACTTGGTGCCTATAATTGAAACATTAGGGGGTCTTTTTATTAGAGTCCAAACTTGATTTCTTTCAAATTGGTTTAGTTCCTCTTGCATAGCATTTATCCAATTTTCATCTTTTTCGGCTTCTTCTAGTGATTTAGGCTCTATCTGTGAAACGAATGCAAGATAATTACTAGTGTTTCTTAAAGAGGATCTTGTCCTTATCCCTTGTGAAGGGTCACCAAGGATTAGATCCCTTGGATGACCATGTGCATACCTCCATTCCCTAGGAAGATCTTGATTTTTCGCTGGGGGTTGATCTTCTTCATCTTGCTGAATCGTATCTTCTTTGATTTCATCCTCATGTTGTTTGTCTTCTATGGAGAATTCCTTCATTTTGTCTTCAAGTATACCTACATCATCATCTTCTTCTTTTCTAGAAGAATCTCCATTAGCTTCATCAAAAACAATATGAATGGATTCTTCAACAATGAGAGTTCTCTTGTTGAAGACCCTGTATGCTCTACTAGATGAGGAATAACCTAAGAAGATCCCCTCATCTGATTTAGCACTAAACTTACTTAGATTGTCCTTTCCATTGTTTAAAATAAAGCAGCGACAACCGAAAACATGAAAATAACTTATATTGGGCTTCTTATTTTTCAACAACTCATAAGGTGTTTTCTTTAAGATAGATCTAACTAAAGCACGGTTTAAAATATGGCAGGCAGTATTGATTGCTTCAGCCCAAAAATACTTTGGTAGATCCGATTCGCACAACATGGTACGAGCCATATCTGCTAGTGTGCGATTCTTCCTTTCTACCATCCCATTTTGTTGGGGTGTCCTAGGGGCCAAAAAATTGTGATTGATACCGTTTTCTTTACAAAATTTTTCAAAATGCTGATTTTCAAACTCGGTACCATGATCACTCCTAATTGCTTTTAGTTTAAGATTAAGTTCATTCAAAATCCTATTATGAAACTTGATAAAAGCGGAAAAGGACTCATCTTTGTGGGCAAGAAATGAAACCCATGTAAAACGTGAAAAGTCATCAACAATTACAAGACCAAACTTCTTACCCCCTAGACTAGCAGTTCTAGTGGGTCCAAATAAATCCATGTGAATTAGTTCTAAGGGTTTTGATGTTGAGACTATGTTCTTAAATTTGAAAGAGCTTCTTGTTTGTTTCCCTAGTTGACATGCAGCACAAATTTTGTTCTTTTCAAAGTTTATTTTTGGTAGTCCTTTGACTAGATCTTTTGTAATCAATTTAGAAATTAAATCCATGCTAGCATGCCCTAACCTACGATGCCATAACCAGCTAGTCTCATTGACCTTGGCATCCATGGCTACAAGACATTGGCCATCCTTCATGGTGAGATCATCAAGATCTACCATGTAAACATTTCCATGCCTATGTCCCATAAGTATGATCTCATTATCAATTGGACTACTAATTATGCATAGGGAAGATTCAAATGACACTTTAAAGCCCTTGTCACAAAATTGACTTATACTTAATAAATTATGTTTTAATCCATTAATTAACAATACATTGTCAATAAATGAGGAGGGTGATATGGAGATTTTACCAACGCCAATGATTGACCTTTTACATTGTCTCCAAATGTGACTACTCCTCCTTCTTTTGATTTCAAGGTGACGAAAAGGCTCTTGTCACCGGTCATATGCCTTGAGCAACCACTATCAAGATACCACATTCTCTTTTTACTCCCGGTTGCAAGGCATACCTGCAAAATAATCATGTGAAGCTCTTAGGTACCCAAGTTTTCTTGGGTCCTTCTTGGTTAGTGTAGTTGGTTCCCTTAGGCACCCACATTTTGGTTGTGTTTTTACCCTTTACAAGTGTGTTCTTATTAGTTTGAATCTTTCTTTGAATGCAAGAATAAGCTTTATGTCCACTTTTTCCACAATAAAAGCATGTAGGTTTTTCAGTTTTGACATCTTTTGCTTTTACAAAAAAGTTCTTTAGATATTTTTGTTGTTTGCTAGTTTTGTATCCTAATCCGGCTTTATTAAAAACAGCTCTTTGATTGGATAGAATAAGATTTAATTTTTCCGAGCTATGTGTAAATTTCTCCACAATTGGTTTATACTTGTGTAGCTCATCTTTAAGGTCCAAATTTTCTTTAGCTATTTCTTCCTTATCATTTTTAAGGGACTCAACATTTTGTCCAAGTGAAGTATTACTGTTGAGTAGGAATTTGACTTTTAGATTTAATTCCTTAATGAGTGTTTTTGCCGTTTCATTTTCAATGCTAAGTTTTGAATTTTTATCCTTTAGGTCAATGATGCTATCATTTTCATAGCTCTCCTTTTCAATCAATAGATTTTTAATATCATCCTTTAGTCTTTGATTGGAGGCCTTTAGTTCTTTTTTTTTTACTCCTAGCATACTACAATCATTCATGAGTTCTTGGAAAGCTTCATATAATTCTTCTAAAGTAAAATTTGTAGTTGAGCTTTGACATACCTCATCGTCGTCGAATGCCATGAAACACAAGTTGGCGGTCTCTTCCTTCTCTTCCTCGGAGGAGGATGTGTCACTATCATCCCAAGTCACTTTCAACGCCTTCTTCTTCTTCTTTCCATAGTGCTTCTTCTGTTGAGGGCATTCGGGGCGGATGTGTCCCGGTCTCTTGCAATCATAACATATGATTGGGTCTCTTTCTTTTTCTTTTTCCTTTTCCCAATCATTTCTCCCTCCAAACTTCTTTCTTGGGAAGGTCTTCTTTCTTCTTATGAATTTTTTGAACTTCCTTACTATTAAGCCCAAGTCTTCATCTTCACTTTCTTCTTCACTTTCACTGCTTTCTTCTTCACAAACACTTGAAGTAGCCTTGAGGGCGATTGTCTTCTTCTTTGGCACATTTTCTTCATGTTGCTTCATTGTGAGCTCATGCGTCATCAATGAGCCCAATAGTTCTTTAAGTGCCAAGGTGTTGAGGTCTTTGGCTTCTACGATCGCCGTGACCTTCGCTTTCCAAACTTTTGGCAGGGACCTGAGAATTTTTCTCACAAGTTCTGAGTTAGTGTAAGATTTACCCAAATTCTTTAGACCATTTATTATATCAGTGAAGCGTGTGAACATGCATGAAATAGTTTCGTTGGGTTCCATCTTAAATAACTCATATTTGTGAACTAGAATGTTCATTTTAGACTCTTTGACTTGATTAGTACCCTTGTGGGTAACTTCAAGCCTATCCCATATTTCCTTGGCGGAACTACAGGTGGAGACTCTATTAAACTCATTTACATCTAGAGCGCAAAACAATGAATTCATGGCTCTAGCATTGAGTTGAACCATCTTACTATCATTCTCATCCCAATCCTCCTCAGGTTTGGGAACCTGAACGCTATTAACTATATGAGATGGTTCGTGTGGTCCTTTGATTATAACCCTCCACAAGGCATAATCTTGTGCTTGAATAAAAATTCTCATTCTAGTCTTCCAATAGGAATAATTTGTCCCATTGAAGAGTGGAGGTCTATTGGTAGCCTGCCTCTCAGCAGGAACATTGTTGAAGGGTGTTGCCATCTTGATCTTTGGCAAAGACGGTTAGGTCTTCAAGAATACACAGAGAACCTGCTCTGATACCACTTGTTGCCCAGAGATGGTCACCCAAGAGGAGGGGTGAATTGGGTGTTTTAAAACTTTTTGTCTAATTAAACAAAACACACAAGTATATGTGCAAAAGTAAAATTAAAGTTGTAAGCACAGTCAATCGCAAACGCAAAGGTTTATAGTGGTTCGGAGCTTCCACTGCTCCTACATCCACTCCCCAAACACCTTTAGGAATTTTTCACTATAATCAGCGATTACAGTCCGGTAGTTTTTCAAGTGAACTACCCAACTCGTTGTTTTACCCCGGGCTAACAACGAACCCTACAATCCCCCAATTTAACCTAGGCTTGGGACGCCTATCCCTTGTTCCAAGTCTCTTGACTGGAACAAGCACAATATTCAAGTATTTTACAAGGATTTAAAAGCTCTTATGAAAGCAAATAGAACAATGAAGAACAACAAAACCGGAAGAACCCTCTTTGCCGTTAAAAGCATGGGTGATGGTGGTTCTTCCGATGTGGATCACATTGGCTTGAATGCGAGCTTTGACTGCCGAGTGGGAGTGAGTAAATGAGCACGAAATCAGATGAAGAAGACTTAAATGCACTTGATTTCTCCTCTTGAAAGCACCAACTCCCTTGAACCTCTTTCTCTTTCTTCTCTCTTGAATAATCTTATGTTTGGTTGGTGAGAAGTTATTTTAAAGCCACTTAAAAGCTCCTTTTTATACTCCTACATGGCAATAGATCATTAGACACAAAAATATAGCCATTTGAAATTCAAACAAACCTGCAAAAGTATGTCAGTCGCGTCCCAGGCGTTCCGGAGACGTCTCTGCTTGAACGAGAGACGTCTCGGCTGTATAAAAAAATCTTTTGACGATGTTGGAGTTGACTCGGTGCTTTCTAGGGACGACTCCGAAGAAGAACAGCTCGATTTCTTATTTTTCTATTTTTCTGAGAGAGTCGGCTCGGCGCTTTTTGGGGACGTCTCGGGATGTTTGTGCTTTATACGTGGGGACGACTCCGCGACGTCGGGGACGACTCCGACATTTTCTCAACGAAAAAACAAGTCCTCTGGAATCCCTGAGAGAGTCGACTCCGCGTCCTTCGGAGACGACTCGCGCGCATCCCCTGAAATCGGCCTTTCTGCCGTCTCTGAGAGAGTCGACTCCGGAAAGCCGGGAGTCGACTCCGACCCTGCGAGACGCCTCGGCAGGTGCCGGGGACGTCTCCAGACGTGCCAGTTTCTCCTCTACGTGCACAAGACGTCTCTGGAACAAACCGGAGACGTCTCGGCTGCCCCTGATCCGTTTTCTTCATCTCAAAAAAATCTTCAATAAATCCTCGAAAAATATGGGAACATGCCTTGACAATTCTTAATAATATTCTTAGTTAAACACCTGAAATGCTCAAGTAAATTGTTAATATAAGGAAAATTATACTCTAGTATTTTGTATTCATCAAAATCCATTAGGGGGTCAACAATCTGTTTGAGGGCTTCTAACTCTTCTCTTTTCATATTGTTTAATATTTGCTTATTAAGATGCTTTTCTTGTAACTTTTTCCAAACTATTTTCTTACTTGATTCAATCAGGGGATTGAATCAAGGGTTGTAAGGTTTGTTGGTGAGCCAAGGTTAAAACCAACGGTGTAAGGGTTCGATTGTGATCCCGAAAAAACAATCGGGTGGTTCTAGTCGGTGAGCCTGTCAAAACCGACCGAGTTCGTTGTGATCTTGTAAAACAACAAGTTGGGTTGTGAACTTGTAAAACAACCGGCTGTAATCCGAGGGATTATAGTAAACTCCCAAGTGTAGCTTGGGGAGTGGACGTAGGAGCAGGAGTTAGCTCCGAACCACTATAAATTGTTTTGTGTTTGTGTTGGTTGCTGCACTCTCTCTTACACTCTCTCTAATCTTTCACTACATATAGTTACTTAACCGGAATACTTGCAATAGAGTTGAATATTAACCAAACGTAGTTTTTAATTGGTCGAAATTTAAATCATAACCCAATTCATCCCCCCTCTTGGGTTGTCTTCTTGGGCAACAAGTGGTATCAGAGCAGGTGCTCTCATTTTTTTAAGAGTAAAAGATTAAAAAATGACAACCCCTTTTGGATCCTCTCTTAGTGAGGGGCAATCCACCAATAGGCCTCCATTCTTTAATGGAACCAACTATACCTATTGGAAGGCTAGGATGAGGATATTCATCCAAGCCCAAGACTATGATGTTTGGAGCATCATAGTTAATGGACCATACATTCCTTTTATTTATGTAGACAACATTGCAATACCCAAGCTTGAAAAAGATTGGGATGACAATGATAGAAGGAAGGCACAATTAAATGCCAAAGCCATGAATGTACTCTATTGTGCCTTAGACCATAATGAATTCAATAGGATCTCTACTTGCAATTCTGCAAAAGAGATATGGGACAGACTTGAAGTGACTCATGAGGGCACAAATCAAGTCAAGGAATCTAAAATAAACATGCTTGTTCATAAGTATGAACTATTTAAGGTGGAACCAAATAAAACTATCACATGCATGTTTACTAGATTCACTGATATTGTCAATGGCCTAAAGAACCTTGGCAAAAGTTATACTAACAGTGACCTTGTCAGAAAAATTCTTAGATCCTTACCAAGATCATGGGAAGCCAAGGTAACGGCGATCCAAGAAGCCAAAGACTTGAACAAGCTGGCACTCGAGGAGCTCCTTGGATCATTGATGACACACGAGCTGACAATGAAGCAACACAGTGAAGAAGAGTCCTCCTACAAGAAAAAGGTAATTGCACTTAAATCTACTTCTTCTAACAAAGTTCTCTCTTGCAGCAGTAGCAGTGAAGAAGAAGACAATGAGGGAGATGATGATGAGGCTCTTCTCGTGAGAAAGTTCAGAAAATTTATCAACCGGAAGAAGTCTTTTCATCAGAAGAGAGGTTCCTCAAGCTTCCACAACAAGGACAAAGGTAAGGAAAGGGAAAGTGAGGGAACCGCTTGCTATGAGTGCAAGAAGCCGGGACATTTCAGAATGGACTGTCCCTTGCTTAAGAAGAACAGCAAGTACAAGAAAAAGAAAGCTCTCGTCTCCACTTTGATGGACTCCGATTCATCATCATCATCATCGGATGAGGAACAAGAGAAAAAGGCCAACTTCTGTTTTATGGCAAATAAAAATGAGGTAACATCTGAAACGCATTTAGATTTTACCTTTGATGAATTGTATGATGCTTTTAATGAACTAATGGATGAATATAAGACAATAAATCTTAAAAATAAAGAATTAAAACTAACTAATCAATCTCACTCCCATAAGTACGATAAATTAATTAAGGATAAGGATTCTATCATCAAAGAAAATTTAGAACTTAAAACAAGCAACCAAATATTAACTCAAAAAACTAATATCTTAATTAAAAATAACGAAAGACTAACTAAGGAAGTTTCAGAACTTAAAAACAGTAATCGAACTCTAAAAGATAACTTTACAAAAGATTTAAATTTACTAAAAATAGAAAAACTAAACTTAATAAAAGAACTTGAAAAGTATAAACCTATAGTTGAGAAGTTTACCTTTAGTTCTAAAAAACTAGACATGATACTTAATGTTCATCCGATTTTTGTCTACCTAAAAATATGCTAGACAGATCGTTGTTAGAACCGACGAACAAAAGTTAAATTTAAATTCTACTCTTACCTTTCCTACTCGAAGAATAGTGGTTGTAAGAGGTCGATCCACAGGGAGGCGATTGGAGTTGCTTAAAAATTAGAACGTTCACTCGGATTCAAAATCGATTTTTGAATAACTAAAGAAAAACATGATGTCGGGGATGATGATAGATTCTCTAATTTACCAGAGAATTTCCTTTATTTAAAAATAATAAAAAGACAAGTACTTAGAAATCAAAGAGCATTTATAAATTCATGAAATGTTTAACTATTCAAAGGAAAATTTTGGCATAAATTAAAATGGATGAAAGCAAGTGCTAAGAAGATCAAAACCCTAGAACATAAATTGCATAAAAGAAAATTTAATATATTGCATCAAAAAAGAATTAAAAGATTGCATAAAAAAATAGAAATTAACTTAAACCTAGAATAAGGATTGCATGAAAAAGAAATGATAGATTTGATAAAAAGAAAATTCATTACAAATAAAAGTGGAGATTAGAAACCTAATGTTTCTTCCCTTTTACAAATAACATAAAAAAAATATAAAACAAATAAGCTTCTCCCTCAACATAAAATAACAAATTTTTTATTTCTTTCTTCTTCCCAAGAGAAACAGAGCAATGCTCTATTTCTTCTTTCTCCTTTCTTTGGGCTCGCCAACCACCCGATTTGGACCCACCGGCCACTCTCCCCCCTACCGATGGTTCCCTCTCCTTTTATAGATAGCTCCCACCCCGGCGATGGATCCCCTTTCTGCGTGGAGAGGAGGAGGAACAGGTGCCTGGGATTGTGCGTGGGAGATTGAGAAGGCGAAAGAGGCGGACAGCTGGAGCTTGATCACGGAAGGCTGGGATCTTTGGCTGGACGCGATGGAATTTCCTTCACGGATGGCTGCGGGATCTACGGGAGGAGCCGATCATGGCTTGATGGGCGCGGGATCCGTGGAGGGATGTGTACGGCGTTCGGGCGGGATCCTTTCTTTTCCCCCGTTTCCGCACGGGATGAAGCTGGAGATCTTTGAAACGGGCGGAAGAAGCTGCATGAGGGGCGCTGATTCACGGACGCGGTGGAGGCTGGATCACGGGAGCTGGTAGCGGACGTGTTCCACCGGAAGAAGAGGTGATGGGTTTCCTTCTTTGGGTGCCGGATTGGAAGCGGGAGATGTTGATCTGGAAGGATGTTGATCGTGGCTGGGTGCTGGAACGCTGGGAGGAATCTCGGAGGAGGCGGACTCGGACGAGCGCGTGAGCTTCGTGGGATGCTAGGAGGAGCTGATCTGCCGTTGATCCGGAAAGAGTTGGAGGTGTCGTGGACGGCGGGATGGCTGGGCGTTGTGCTTGGATCACGCTGCAGTGGGAGAAGGAAATGAGATCACGGGTCATTTGTTCTGACTGGAGGTCAATTGCAAGTCTTTCAAGTCATGGGTCACCCAGCACCTCATAGTTATGATATGGCTAAATTAGATTTGCCCAAAATTCTTTCCCAAAAGCACAAACAAAATGGACCCGATTCGGACCTGAACCCGACTCGGACCCGACCCGATCTTCAACCGGGTTGGATCTGGGAAGGGATCCTTCTGAAGTCAAATTTGTACTCAATGTGCATTTTATCTCTAATTTATGATAATCTGTGTCAAACCCAAATATAATATTAATCTAGCGAATTTATTATTATCGGTTAGCAATAACACTAATTTTAGTGACATGTAGGTCGCACTTTTGTGCTCTCATCACACCCCCCAACCAGCTTATTGCTAGTCTCTAGCAATTTAGTGCAGAAATAAGAGTGCAAAAGTATTAATTATTATATATATACATGAACTAAGATAAATACTCACTTTCGTAGAGCATTACGATTGCACTTAGCATGTGCAACAAGCCTTTAAACCCCTAGGTTACCCTAGTGGACGAGTGTTGTCTCGTGAGGGTTTGCAGTGAAGTTACCCACAAACTTCATCAGTTAGGGATTTCCAATTTTTAACTCGAAATTTGAACAGGTATTACTGTATGAAACTAGATTTGCAAGGACAATAGAGACTTGTTGTTATCATATTTAAACAGACTCTAACTCAAGTTTCATTACACCCAATCTATCTGCTAACAAGTCAAGAATGTAGTGAGGTGCAAGATAGTATCATATGAATGAGTGGCTTTTACTTACTTCCAACATGATGACTCCATTTTTCAAGACTTTCTAGAGTTAAATGGTAATGAACACCCCGGATTTATTTATTCTCTTTTTTTTTTTTAGACTAAATGCTAAGAAGAATGACTTGTGTAATATCTAGCCTTATTAAGCTTTCTAGCTAACCCATATAGCGAGTGTTAGGCCAATGACTCCCGATCCAGATGGCTCAGGGCACTAGGTGTAGAGACACCCTAACAGGCTTAATAACTCAAGTTAACTAGGCTTCAAGGCCAAATTAGTCACTCAGAGTTTAATCTCAATCATCCTCACCTTTTTACGCGAACACTCGCTGCTTTCCAGGCAAGAGGCCCGGTTACTCAGTGAGAAGACTTAAAATAAACTCATTATTTTATTTTATTTTATCTTTTTTTTTTTTTTATTAGGGTGTTCATCACACATGTAACTTTAAATTATCCCGAAGATTAAAAGTATTCATATTAGTTGCAAGTATACATACCCCACTATTCATGTGCTTACGTGTTGGTGCTAAATCATCTTGTATCATGTTAGTAGAAGATAGGTGGAACGAAAACTCAAGCTAGAACTGCTATCATATTCCTTAACTCAAAGCTATTGTCAAAGCAATTCCTAGTTTGTACAGCCAAAAAGATTAGATCTTGAGTTAAAAATTTGAAATCCCTTCTCTTTTCTTTTAAAAAAAATCTTTTTTTAAAAAAAATCAAAAATATTTTCAATTTTAAATCTTTTTTTTATTTTTATTTTAGGTAGAAAAATTAAAAATATTCTCATCACCCCCCAACCTAAATCTAACATTGTCCTCAATGTTAAAAAAAATTTAAAGCAATAATAGGACAGAGGAGAAGTTACCTGATATAGGTGGGTAAAGTGACAATTGGGGCCAAAAAAAAAAAAAAAAAAACTCCAAACCTGCATGTTAGCAAATTTTTTATTATTATTATTATTAGTATTTTATTTATTTATTTATTATTATTATTATTATTTTTGACTTTTTTATAATATTTACATGTTGGGTTGCCTCCCAAGAGCGCTAAGTTTTATGTCTTCAGCCGGACAAAATGTAAATCCTCCTTTTTTTCAACCATTATCTAAGAATGGTTTTGGAAGAGTCTGATGAAGAACAGTCGACTGATGACGATCTATGCTCATAAAGGAAACAGAACTAAGGGGCGCATGCTTGACCCCTTCCTCGGAATGGGCAAGGTAAGCTTCTAAAGGGTCCTTATTATAAGTTTGTAAGAAAGTCTCCTGAACCAGACTTTCAATCATGTCAACTTCATTGATTTCTTTGTCGTCTGGTGGTTGTTTACTTATGTTGAAGACATTAAGCTCGACTTTCATGTTGCCAAAAGATAACTTCAGCATCCCATTTCGACAGTTGATCACAGCATTTGCTGTGGCTAAGAAAGGTCTACCTAAAATTATAAGTGTGTGACTGTCTGGATGTATTGCAGGTTCAGTCTCAAGGATAACGAAGTCCACAGGATAGTAAAACTCGTTTACTTTCACTATTACATCCTCTACAATCCCCTTGGGGTACTTCACTGTCCTATCTGCTGAGGAAAGGATAATATTTGTAGGCTTTAATTCCCCCAAACCTAACTTTTGGTACACATAGTAGGGAAGTAGATTCACACTGGCTCCTAAATCTAATAGGGCTCTCTGGATGATCGTCTCTCCTATTTTTATTTCAATGGTGGGGCAACCAGGATCTTTGAATTTCGGGGCAATCTGTTGTTGAATGAGAGATGAGGCTTGTGCAGCCATAATAGCTTGCCTAGGAATGCTGGTTTTTCTTTTGACCGTGGTGAGGTCTTTCAAGAATTTTGTATAGGAGGAAATTTGTCTTATGGCATCGAGAAAAGGTATATTTATCCGAACAGTTTTAAATACTTCCATGATTTCATCAAAGTTAGATTGTTTCTTGGAGTCCTGAAGTCTACTGGGAAAGGGAACCTTAGGTTTGTATGTTTCTATGGGTTCTTTCTTTTTGTCTGATTTATCCTGTTCTTGACCCTTCTTCTGAATAGGGTTCTTATCGGATTCAGTTTTATTTTCTTTTTCATGTTCAGGAAGTTGGACTTTATTGTCCACTTGCTTACCAGACCTTAAAGTGGTAATTGCCTGGACTTCATAGGTCGGATTTTCATTGATTTGATACTGACCTCTTTGATCTTGATTTTGTTGTCTACTAGGGTTAGGCACTGGTTGACTAGGTAGTTCACCTTTCTTTCTATCCTCTAGAGAGTTTGTTATTTGGCTTAGACTAACCTCAAGTTTTGCAATTGCTTGCGCATGGAATTGGTTAGTCTGGGCTTGGGCTGTATTGGTCTGTTGTTGTTGCTTGATAAAATCTTGTTGTTGTTTCATCATATTAGCCATCATGGTTTCTAATGGTGAAGATTGCTGTGGGATAGGGGCATTATAGGGAGGTACAGATGGAACCAAAGATTGGTTCATTTGTGGTGGCCCTATCCTGGAAAAGTTGTTCTGAAAACCTGGTGGACCACCTTGATGCTGAATAGGTTCATTCTGCTTATATGAGAAATTAGGGTGGAACCTATTATCAGGGTGGTAAACTGGGCTGAACGAATTGGGAGTGAGCTTCTTAAAGGCACTATATGAATTTAGAGCATTTGCTTGCTCGGCCTTTATGGTGGGCAGATTAGGGCAGCACTCCACTAGATGTTCTAGATTGTTACACAAGACACACAAACTATATGACGCGTGATCCACTTTCATGACGGGATTTGACTCTTTATATGAACTCGAACTAGTGGAAACAGTGAAAGCACCAAACTTTTTACTCAAGTTGTTCATTCCAGCCACCAGATTGGACATGACATTTTTGAGTTCTGGGTCTGCTTTCATTTCATAATTACCTGATTTTCTAGACCCAAACTCATCTCTAATTACTTCCTCACCATAGCTACTCCAATTTTGGGCATTTTCAGCTAAGTCAACAAGAAATTCATAGGCTTGATCCGGGGTTTGGTTCATGAGCCTACCCTTCTGAAGGGAAAATATCCCGCAAAATCCGATAAAATCGGATGCCAGGTCAGAAAATCAGTTTTAAAATTTTATCTATTTATTTATAACAGGTATAAATAAATAACATAACTATATTATGTTTACCATACCTCGATCCCGCAGTGGAAGATGGTCAAGGTACTCAGGAACAGAATCTGGTACAGGGCCAAGTGCTGGATCAGATACTGGATCAGATGCTAGATCTGGTACTGGATCGGAAACTGGATCTAGAACTGGATCTGATGCCGGATCTGGTACTGATGGATCTGGTGCAATGCAAGGCCCGGATGTACGGACCCTTTACTTCACACGCACGCCAAGAAATGCAGGAAGGTAGGATGATGTCTGTATAGTGCAAAAACCCTTTTGCAAATAAGCCCCTGGAAGAAAAGAATTTCAAAAATTCTTTCTTCCTTTTTTTTTTTTTTCTTCCCGTTTCCTTTTTCTCTTTCTTCCCGTTTCCTTTTCCTCTCTTTTCAAGCTACTCAAAAGATCACGAATCTCCCCTCTCCCCAGATCAAATCTCTAGCAAAGAATGAAGAGAACCCCAGCCTATTTATAGGCAAAGAAAAGGCTGAACCAGGGAAGAGAAAACGGCAAAAGGGAAGAGTGAACGCCAAACGTTTCATGATTTTATTGAATTTTTTGAACCGTTTGATTTCAATTAAATCAGTCCTATGTTAAAGAGGTTTCAAAACCGAAGAGACACGTCTCTTCGGATCTTCAAATGGTTGCAGGATGAGGAAGATCAAGCGGTCAATTGAAGTGTTTCGAAGAAGGGAAAAAACGTGGTTCACGGGAGAACGATTCAGCAGAAAAAGTGGTTCACGACTGATGTGGACCGAAGAAGAAACACAGGAAAGAGTCAATTAAATAGAGGGGCAAACTTGTAAATGGGTTAATTCAAATGGGCTGAATCAAATGGGCTTGGGTCCATCATTGGTTCTAAACCAAATTGAAGACCAATTTGAAAGATTTTGGATCCGGAAAAATTCCACATGAATCTGATTCATGTGAACTCCAATTAGTTCAATTTTCGGATCAATCCAAGTCACACTTGGACTAGAATAAATATGGAATAAATTCTAATAAAATCATCATGAAGCCCAATTACATTCATTTGAATCCAATTCAAAAACAAACTCAACAAATGAGTCCAAATCAATTTCAATTACATTAATTGAAACTTGATTAAGCCAGAATACAGACATAATTAAATACACATCCATGAAATTCAGTATGCACCTCATGTTCAGTGCTAGCTGAACATAGACAAAATCAAATCTCAAATGATCCACAATTTAATTCTCAATTAAATTGGATCAAGTCCTTCCTACTTAACTTGACTTATGTGCGTGACTCCGATAGGTTCGAACACTAAGCCGGTAGTACATGGACTACTCCATACACTAATCGAGGTGACCATCTAGCAATGATACCCGACGTCCGGATAGGTCGAATATGCAAAGCAACATTCAAGAACCTAGACGTATGGTTGTTGCATAATTCATCCCTATGACCTTCGATGCTCAAGATGACCTCAGAGAGGACTGTCGACCTCTGGGTCCGGTCATCCATAGTGTATTTCAAATAATCAAATCAAGTGACCTATCACTTGGTTTACCCTGGCCAAGGTTTTACTGAATTGAAATACAGTGAGACATCAACTCCTAAAATCTGGAGCGGTCAATCCCATCTTGACTCATACACAGACTTCGCGAGTACTTGACTGCACCCAGCATCCTTCCGATCCCTGAATTAGAAATTCAGGTCATCCAGTGCCTAAGTACAGTGAGTTGCTTGCAAGCCACCGTGACAGTCTCAGGTCTAAGGGGTACTTATGCCCATACGTTTTACGAGCTAACTCCCGACAGTGGAGTGCTACGCAGGTGAGTCACTATTCAGTGACGATGTACTCCTACATCTCACCTGTATGCCATACAGTGTCTCCACACTCCTTGGTTTAAGAGGACAACCAACTAAATGGCACACAACGACCTATACTTGACATAGCTATCGTCCAATTGACAGCTCGTCATTTGGTCGCGAACTGGTTTAAGGACTAAATGATAAAACCTCTTTTATCCACTAAATTAGTCCTAAGGACTTCATCACAATACACAGGAGTTCAATTTGAAGATGCAACACTTGTGATGAATAGAAAATTGCCAGAATAAATTTTTATTTATTTTAATAAAACATATACATAATTCAATTTCTTACAATTAAAAAATTGGCTTTAGGACACAATTCCCAACAACTCCCACTTGAACTAAAGCCAATTTGTACAGTATCTAATACCCATCTTCGATTTGTGATAATCGAACTCCTTTACAGAAAGGGCTTTAGTGAATGGGTCAGCTAGGTTCTCCTTTCCATCGATCTTTTGAAGATTGACGTCACCTCGTTCCACGATCTCTCGTATAAGGTGGTAGCGACGCAGAATGTGCTTGGTTCTATGGTGGGACTTTGGCTCCTTTGCTTGTGCAATGGCTCCAGTATTGTCACAATACAAAAGAACTGGACCATTGACTGAGGGAGCAACACCAAGTTGATTTACAAACTTCTTGATCCAAACAGCTTCCTTTGCCGCATCTGATGCAGCAACATACTCTGCTTCGCATACGGAATCGGCTACTGAATGCTGCTTGGAACTTTTCCAGCAGACTGCTCCTCCATTCAGGGTAAACACAAATCCTGACATACTCTTACTGTCATCATGGTCTGACTGAAAACTAGAGTCTGTAAATCCCACAAGTTTTAAGTCAGATTCTCCATAGATTAACCATTGGTCCTTAGTATTTCTTAAATACTTAAGGATGGTTTTCACCACCTTCCAATGGTTCTCACCCGGATCAGACTGATACCTACTTGCTACTGCTAGTGAGTAAGCAATATCCGGTCTTGTACATGTCATGGCGTACATAATAGAACCTACTGCAGAAGCATATGGGATTCTACTCATACGCTCTCTCTCTTCGGAAGTTGTCGGACAATCTTTCTTAGAGAGAGAAATTCCTTGGCCTATCGGAAGATAGCCCTTCTTGGAATTCTCCATGTTGAACCGCTTCAACATAGTGTCGATGTACGTGGATTGGGATAATCCAAGCAACCTCTTAGATCTATCTCTATAGATTTTCATCCCTAGGATGTAGGATGCTTCTCCCAGATCCTTCATGGAGAACTGTGATGACAGCCAGAGTTTCACATTTTGTAATGCTGGAATGTCATTCCCAATTAAGAGAATGTCATCCACATATAAGACAAGGAATGTGATCACTGAACCATTAGCCCACTTGTAAACACAAGGTTCTTCTTCGTTCTTAACGAAGCCATACGTTTTGATAGTTTTATCGAAACGTATGTTCCAACTTCGAGAAGCTTGCTTAAGTCCATAAATGGACTTTTGTAGCTTGCATACTTTGGACTCGTCTGTGGATATGAAACCCTCAGGTTGTATCATATACACCTCTTCTTCTAGCTCTCCATTTAGAAAAGCTGTTTTCACATCCATTTGCCAGATTTCATAATCCATATATGCTGCTATAGCTAGCATGATCCGAATAGATTTTAGCATTGCCACAGGGGAAAAAGTCTCGTCATAATCGATACCATAACGTTGACGATACCCTTTGGCAACCAGACGGGCTTTATAGGTCTCCACCTTTCCGTCTGCGCCTCTCTTTCTTTTGAAGATCCATTTGCACCCTATGGGTTTTATCCCTTTGGGTGGATCAACTAGTGTCCATACACTATTGATTTCCATGAACTCCATTTCGGATTTCATGGCATTAAGCCACAACTCAGAGTCAGACCTCTGCATAGCATCCATATAGGTGATCGGATCCTCATTGTTCTCATCGAGCTCAATAGGATCCGCGTCATGGACCAAGAAACCGTAGTATCTATCCACTTGACGCGGCACTCTACCGGATCGCCTTAATGGTGCTTCTACATTGGGCTCCGGGTTTGATCTAATCAAAACCGATTCTGTGGGTTCAGTAGATTGTGTTAAATCTTCCACCTGCTGAACTTCACTAAGTTCAACCTTAGAGGCAACAATTCCTTCACCAAGGAATTCCTTTTCCAAAAATGTTGCCTTAAGTCCTACGAACACCTTTTGTTCATTAGGAAGGTAAAAGTAATAACCCCTAGTTTGCTTGGGGTACCCTACAAAATAACACTTATCGGACCTAGGACCAAGTTTGTCAGTTTGAGAACGTTTAACATAAGCCGGACATCCCCAAACCCTAAGGTATGAAAGTGTCGGCTTACGCCCAGTCCATATCTCATATGGAGTCTTCTCAACAGACTTACTTGGAACCTTATTTAGTATTATACACGCAGACTCTAAAGCATAACCCCAAAAAGATAGAGGCAGACTAGTAAATCCCATCATGGATCGAACCATGTCTAACAAAGTTCGATTCCTCCTTTCGGATACACCATTATGCTGAGGTGTTCCTGGAGGGGTCCATTGTGAGAGAATCCCATTCTCCTCTAGATAAGTCAAGAAATCACCGGAAAGGTATTCTCCTCCTCGGTCTGACCGAAGGATCTTAATACTCTTTCCAGTCTGTTTTTCTACTTCATTACGAAATCGTTTGAACATTTCAAATGATTCCGACTTATGCTTCATCAGATAGACATACCCATACCTGGATAGGTCATCTGTGAAGGTTATGAAGTAGGCATAATCACCTTTGGCACTTACGTTCATAGGTCCACATACATCAGTATGTATGAGGCCAAGAACATCGCTGGCTCGTTCACCCTTTCCAGAAAAAGGTGATTTGGTCATTTTACCCAGAAGACAGGATTCACAAGTTGGCAATGATTCACAATCATTGATTTCTAAAATGCCCTGTTGGGCTAACCTGTTTATCCTGTTTTTATTTATGTGACCTAACCGGCAATGCCATAAATAGGCTTCATTGACATTATCTAACTTAGGGCATTTATTAGAGGTGTACATTACATTCACAGGCAGTGATAGAGTATAAATGCCATATTTCAATTGTCCACGAAAAATTTTAATACCATTCAAAATGATATCACAAAAATTTTCTTTTATTGATAAACAATAACCATTTTTGGCCAAAAGGCCTACAGAGATGACATTCATTAAAAATGTTGGACAATAATGACAATCATCTAATATGACTACTCTAGATTCAAAAACAAGCTGAATGACTCCTAAAGCTAGGACTGGAACTGATCTTCCATCTCCAACGTTCAGGAATCTCTCGTCATTCTTGAATCTTCTACTAACTTGAAGTCCCTGCAACGAATTGCAAATATTAATTGGACTTCCGGTATCCAATACCCAAGTGGTAGAATCATAAATTGAAAAATTACAAGGTGTTATCATATAATTACCTTGTGTAGCAACTGTTTGCTGCTTTTTCTTCTTAGGCCTGTTTGGATCAAGGGACGCTATGTAAGCCGGACAGTTCCGCTTCCAATGACCCATCTTCTTACAGAAGAAGCACTCTGCATTGCTCTTATCGGCTTTACGCTTCTTAGTCTGGCTGGGCTTAGAGACCCCAGCACGAGCTTTCTGCACCTTCTTCTTCTTTCCTTTCTTAAAGGAAGAAAGTCCTGCAGAAGTCCCACCTACCACATTCACCGACTCCTTTTTGAGTTGGTGATCCTTCTCATAGGTCTGCAGTAATCCTAGCAAACCATGATAGGATACTTCAGGTTTAGTCATTCTATAATGACTAAGGAAGGTCAGGTAGGACTTAGGAAGTGAATTCAAAATGGCATCCTTGCCCAATTGCTCATGCAAAGGAAAGCCAAGTTTACTTAGGCGATCAATTTGTTCGACCATGTACAATACATGATCGGTGACCGATGCCCCTTCCCTCATGCGGGCATTGAATATAGCGCAGGAGGTCTTATGTCGTTCAACATCATCAGGTGTACCGAAAGACTCCTTCAACATTTGAAGGATTTCCACTGGCTGCGCTTCCTCGAATTTACGACTAAACTCGTCATTCATCGAGGCCCTCATGATGCAACGCACTGTAGTGCGATCGTTGAGCCACTTCTGATAAGCGTCTCTGATTGCACGTGGTGCATTGGCTACAGGTTCCTCAGGTGCAGGATCCGATATCACATACAGGATCCGCTCATGCTCCAATACTATTTTCATCTTTCGATACCAGCTATCGAAGTTAGGTCCATTAAGCTTATCATTGTCTAATAGTGTTCGGAGGGACAATGAGTTAGCCATATCTGAAAAATAAAGGAAAAACCCAACTAATCAGTATATGATTTATTTAATCCTAAAGACTTGGACTTTAGTCTAAAGTTTTCTCCCACTATTTTAATCGAATTAATAGCCTCTACCTTTAATTCGAGGAATTACTTTAATTCCTTAGCGGGTACTAGAATCCACATGGACTGTATACAGGCCCGAGGAAAGCTCGGCCAACCCATATGCATCTAAGGGTAGGTACATTACCAATTATTTCTCTAAATAATTTCTAGTATTTTATTTTGCCCCAGGTGGTAATCAGTAGGCGGAGGCCTCCACTGAAAATCCTGGTCAGATCCAACCATTAATGAACTAACTCGATGACACTACCTAATGTATGATCAGGCCCGAGGAAAGCTCGGCCAACCTAATCACAATCAGATAGCTCAAAGAGCTATCATATAATGAAGGATAATTCCAATATTCAGATGAACACCAGACGGAAGCGTCCTGCATGTCCAACTGGAATACTGGACCAATTATCATCCATTTTAATGGGAGGCTACGACCTAGTTATCTATATAACTATATCATTTTAAGGATCTAATAATTTAGAGGATTTTAGAGAGACTGATAATTCTATATCCTCCCACTGACTGCACAGAGTCATATAGAGGACATAGAATATCATTGGTCTATGGACATCTAAATCAGTCATACTGATTTCCTTATTGATATGGGTGAGTACCAAGTCTCAAGATATCTAAATCAAAGCTTGAACGACCACATTGGCCAGGTAAGAGAGATCACGGGAGGGTTCCGCCATTAACCGTCTTTCCTAGACACCAACAGAGTTGGCCAGGAAAGAGGTAGCCCCAATTAATAACCGTAGATCCAACTTGCCTTAGACACCAAATGGTATGTCAAGTTGATTTAGATAGTCATTAAGAACTCAGGCTCGACCACTGAGCCACAATCAGATCCAATTGAAGTGTTTGGACATGATCAACAAAACTATTGAGTTTGATCAAATTAGAAAAATGAATTTAGTCTAATACAACTATTGATTCCAATTCAATTCTAACATTAGGTCTAACCTAATCAACTGATTGTGCTAACCCATGCCCCAAAACCCATGTTCAAATTTAAATTTTAATTCGAATTTCAAATTTTGAATTTTAAATCTTTATTTGAAATTCAAATTTTAAATTTTAAATTCAACATTTAATTCTTTATTAAATGTATTATGATCATGGATTCAAGGTGTCAATTTATTTCAAATATAAACAATTTATATTTAAACTTTATGGTCATAATAAATTTAAAACTGAAATTTCATAAACATCAATTATGCATAATTTCACAAAAATAAACTATTTATTTTATGATACAAATTAATCTCAATTTTGTGCTAGGACAACCTTTTCACTATAAGGGGTTAACCTTATAGCAGGACAACCTCATAATTCAGCACAAGATTGATATTTTATCAATAAATCTAGATCTAATCTAAATTTAAAAATTAAATCATGCACAATTCTAGATATTATAGGCCAATTCCATCGGCCAACCTGGCTCTGATACCAGTTGAAGGGAAAATATCCCGCAAAATCCGATAAAATCGGATGCCAGGTCAGAAAATCAGTTTTAAAATTTTATCTATTTATTTATAACAGGTATAAATAAATAACATAACTATATTATGTTTACCATACCTCGATCCCGCAGCGGAAGATGGTCAAGGTACTCAGGAACAGAATCTGGTACAGGGCCAAGTGCTGGATCAGATACTGGATCAGATGCTAGATCTGGTACTGGATCGGAAACTGGATCTAGAACTGGATCTGGTGCCGGATCTGGTACTGATGGATCTGGTGCAATGCAAGGCCCGGATGTACGGACCCTTTACTTCACACGCACGCCAAGAAATGCAGGAAGGTAGGATGATGTCTGTATAGTGCAAAAACCCTTTTGCAAATAAGCCCCTGGAAGAAAAGAATTTCAAAAATTCTTTCTTCCTTTTTTTTTTTTTTCTTCCCGTTTCCTTTTTCTCTTTCTTCCCGTTTCCTTTTCCTCTCTTTTCAAGCTACTCAAAAGATCACGAATCTCCCCTCTCCCCAGATCAAATCTCTAGCAAAGAATGAAGAGAACCCCAGCCTATTTATAGGCAAAGAAAAGGCTGAACCAGGGAAGAGAAAACGGCAAAAGGGAAGAGTGAACGCCAAACGTTTCATGATTTTATTGAATTTTTTGAACCGTTTGATTTCAATTAAATCAGTCCTATGTTAAAGAGGTTTCAAAACCGAAGAGACACGTCTCTTCGGATCTTCAAATGGTTGCAGGATGAGGAAGATCAAGCGGTCAATTGAAGTGTTTCGAAGAAGGGAAAAAACGTGGTTCACGGGAGAACGATTCAGCAGAAAAAGTGGTTCACGACTGATGTGGACCGAAGAAGAAACACAGGAAAGAGTCAATTAAATAGAGGGGCAAACTTGTAAATGGGTTAATTCAAATGGGCTGAATCAAATGGGCTTGGGTCCATCATTGGTTCTAAACCAAATTGAAGACCAATTTGAAAGATTTTGGATCCGGAAAAATTCCACATGAATCTGATTCATGTGAACTCCAATTAGTTCAATTTTCGGATCAATCCAAGTCACACTTGGACTAGAATAAATATGGAATAAATTCTAATAAAATCATCATGAAGCCCAATTACATTCATTTGAATCCAATTCAAAAACAAACTCAACAAATGAGTCCAAATCAATTTCAATTACATTAATTGAAACTTGATTAAGCCAGAATACAGACATAATTAAATACACATCCATGAAATTCAGTATGCACCTCATGTTCAGTGCTAGCTGAACATAGACAAAATCAAATCTCAAATGATCCACAATTTAATTCTCAATTAAATTGGATCAAGTCCTTCCTACTTAACTTGACTTATGTGCGTGACTCCGATAGGTTCGAACACTAAGCCGGTAGTACATGGACTACTCCATACACTAATCGAGGTGACCATCTAGCAATGATACCCGACGTCCGGATAGGTCGAATATGCAAAGCAACATTCAAGAACCTAGACGTATGGTTGTTGCATAATTCATCCCTATGACCTTCGATGCTCAAGATGACCTCAGAGAGGACTGTCGACCTCTGGGTCCGGTCATCCATAGTGTATTTCAAATAATCAAATCAAGTGACCTATCACTTGGTTTACCCTGGCCAAGGTTTTACTGAATTGAAATACAGTGAGACATCAACTCCTAAAATCTGGAGCGGTCAATCCCATCTTGACTCATACACAGACTTCGCGAGTACTTGACTGCACCCAGCATCCTTTCGATCCCTGAATTAGAAATTCAGGTCATCCAGTGCCTAAGTACAGTGAGTTGCTTGCAAGCCACCGTGACAGTCTCAGGTCTAAGGGGTACTTATGCCCATACGTTTTACGAGCTAACTCCCGACAGTGGAGTGCTACGCAGGTGAGTCACTATTCAGTGACGATGTACTCCTACATCTCACCTGTATGCCATACAGTGTCTCCACACTCCTTGGTTTAAGAGGACAACCAACTAAATGGCACACAACGACCTATACTTGACATAGCTATCGTCCAATTGACAGCTCGTCATTTGGTCGCGAACTGGTTTAAGGACTAAATGATAAAACCTCTTTTATCCACTAAATTAGTCCTAAGGACTTCATCACAATACACAGGAGTTCAATTTGAAGATGCAACACTTGTGATGAATAGAAAATTGCCAGAATAAATTTTTATTTATTTTAATAAAACATATACATAATTCAATTTCTTACAATTAAAAAATTGGCTTTAGGACACAATTCCCAACACCTTCTGCATGGACTCAATCATGTTTCTATGTGCTGGAGGTAGTCCTTTATAACAGAAGTGGACCAGATCAGCCTTATCAAGCCCATGGTGTGGGCATTTGACCAACAAGTCATGGAATCTTTCCCAAAGTTGGGAAAATTCCTCCTCAGATTTTTCTCTAAAAGTTCTTATGGCATCCTTAATTTTTTCAGTCTTTACCATAGGATAGAACTTAGCCATGAACTTCTTAGATAGTTGTTCCCATGATGTGATGGAATTTGAAGCAAGGGAATACAGCCATGCAGCAGCACGATCCTCTAAAGTCATGGGAAACAACCTTAATTTAATACCCTCTTCATCTAAGTTTTGATTTCTGTTGACCCCCTAATAGATTTTGATGAATACAAAACACTAGAGTAAAATTCCATTATATCTTAACAATTTAATTGAGGAATTCATGTGTTTTATTAAGAATATTGTTAAGAAATGTCTAGGCAAGTTTCCATAATTTTTATGAATTTATTGAAGAATATTTTGAGTTAAAGAAAATAGATCAGGGACAGCCGAGACGTCTCCGGATAGTTTCAGAGACGTCTCTGGCACAAACAGGAAGAACCGGCACACTTGGAGACGTCCCCGACACCTGCCGAGTCGTCCCCGCGTTAGCGGAGTCGACTCTCTCAGTAGCGGAGTCGACTCTCTCAGTGGCGGCAGAAAGGCAGTTTTCAAGAGATATGCGCGAGACGTCCCCACAGTAAGCCGAGTCGTCCCCGCAAGTAAAAAGGAGACTTCCCGAGTCATCCCCAAGATAGCGGAGACGGCTCTCTCAGGGTTTTCCAGAGAATAGTTTTTTTGGTAATAAGGAAGCGGAGTCGACCCTGAGACAGCGGAGTCGTCCCCATGCATAAAGTGCAGACAACCCGAGACGTCCCCTGAAGGAGCGGAGTCGACTCTCTCAGGAAATTCCAGAGGACATGTTCCTCGGAGATAAAGAAGCGGAGTCGTCCCCAGATCAGCGGAGTCGTCCCCATTCAAAAAGTGCAAAGAAGCCGAGACGTCCCCTGAAAGTGCCGAGTCGACCCCAGACAATGAAAAAAGTAAAATCTTGTAGCCGAGACGTCTCCCGTTGAAGCGGAGACGTCCCCGGAGCGACTGGAACGCGACTGACAGCTTTTTAGGTTTGGTTTGAATTTCAAATCCTTCTTTCTTTGTCTCTAACGGCTATATTTGCTTTTTGGGCTATAAAAGGGACCTCTTAAGTGCTTCTCAACAACTCTTCACCAACCCAAAGCTAGATCATTCAAGAGAGAAGTAAGAAAGAAAAGTTCAAGGGAGTGAGTGCATTCAAGTGAAGAAATCAAGTGTTTTCAAGCTTCCCAAGTGATTTCAAGCTCAACCACTCTCGTGCACTTGGGATTCAAAGCTCACACTTAATCCTACGCGCTCCACATCGGAAGAATCAATATCTCCCACGCTTCCAACGGCAAAAGAATTCTTCCGGGTTCAATTGTTCATAATTGTTATATTTGCTTTTTAGAGCTTTTATTTTCTTTTGTAAACTCTTTCATTGTGGTGCTTGTTCCAGTCAAGGGATTTGGAACAAGGGAAAGGCGTCCCAAGCCTAAGTGAAATTGGGGGTTTTGGGTTTGTTGTGAGCCCGGTGTAAAACAACGAGTTGGGTAGTGAACTCGCAAAACTACCGTACTGTAATCGTGGATTATAGTGAAAATTCCCAAAGGTGATTTGGGGAGTGGATGTAGGAGCAGTGGAAGCTCCGAACCACTATAAAACCTTGTGTTTGCGATTGACCTTTCTCATTCTTCCTTCTTTACGTTAGTGCATATATTCGTGTGTGTTATTTTTTTTAATTAGTCAAAAGTTTTTAAAACACCCAATTCACCCCCCCTCTTGGGTGACCATCCCTGGGCAACAAGTGGTATCAGAGCGGGTGCTCTGTGTATTTCTTGAAAGACCTAACCGTCTTAGCCAAAGATCTAGATGGCAACACCCTTTAACAATGTTCCTGCCGAGGGGCAAACAACCAATAGACCTCCACTCTTCAATGGGACAAATTATACCTATTGGAAGACTAGAATGAGAATCTTCATTCAAGCACAAGACTATGCCTTGTGGAGGGTTATAGTCAAGGGACCACAAGAACCATCACATGTGGTTAATGGCATTCAAGTTCCCAAACCTGAGGAGGATTGGGATGAGAATGATGATAGGATGGCTCAACTCAATTCTAGAGCCATGAACTCACTATTTTGTTCTTTAGATGTAAATGAGTTCAATAGAGTCTCTACATGTAGTTCCGCTAAGGAAATATGGGATAGGCTTGAAGTTACCCACGAGGGTACAAATTAAGTCAAAGAGTCCAAAGTGAACATTCTAGTTCACAAATATGAATTGTTTAAGATGGAACCTAATGAAACCATCACATGCATGTTTACACGTTTTACCGAAATTATTAATGGCCTAAAAAGCTTGGGCAAATCTTACACTAACCCCGAACTTGTGAGTAAAATTCTCAGGTCACTGCCAAAAGCATGGGAAGCAAAGGTCACGGCGATTGTAGAAGCCAAAGACCTCAACACCTTGGGGCTAGAACAACTCTTGGGCTCATTGATGACGCATGAGCTCACGATGAAGCAGCATGAAGAAGAGTTGCCAAAGAAAAAGACAATCGCACTCAAGGCTACCTCAAGTGTATGTGAAGAAGAGAGCAGTGAGAGTGAAGAAGAAAGTCAAGATGAGGACTTGGGTTTAATAGTAAGGAAGTTTAAAAAATTCATGAGAAGAAAGAAACCCTTCCCAAGAAAGAAATTTGGAGGGAGAAATGATTGGAAAAAAGAAAAGGAAAAAGAAAGAGACCCAATCGTATGCTATGATTGCAAGAGACCGGGACATATTCGTTCCGAATGCCCTCAACAAAAGAAGTATTTTGTAAAGAAGAAGAAGAAGGCATTGAAGGCAACATGGGATGATAGTGACACATCATCCTCCGAGGAAGAGAAGGAAGAGACCGCCAATCTATGCTTCATGGCGTTCGAAGACGACGAGGTATGTCAAAACCCAACCATAAATTTTACTTTAGAAGAATTATATGAGGCTTTTCAAGAACTTATGGGTGATTGTAGTATGTTAGGAGCAAAGAATAAAGAATTAAAAGCCTCCAATCAAAAACTAAAGGAAAATATTGAAAACTTATTAATTGAAAAGGAGAGCATTAAAAATATTGACACTACTAACCTAGAAATCAAAAATTCAAAACTGAGCATTGAAAATGAAAAGGCAAAAATACTAATTAAGGAATTAAATCTAAAAGTAAACTCCCTATTCGATAATAATACCTCACTTGCACAAAATGTTGAATCTCTTAAAAAGGATAAGGAAGAACTAGTCAAAGAAAATTTGAATCTTAAGAATGAGGTACATAAATACAAACCAATTGTTGAAAAATTTACACAAAGCTCTGAAAAATTAAATCTTATTCTTTCAAATCAAAGAGCTGTTTTTAATAAAGCCGGATTAGGATATAAAACTAATGAGAAACAAAAGTATCTAAAGAATTTCTTTGTAAAAGCAAAAGACGTAAAAACTGAAAAACCAACATGCTTTCTTTGTGGAAAGAATGGACATAAAGCCTACTCTTGTATTCAAAGAAAAATCCAAACTAACAAGAATACATTTGTAAAAGCTAAAAGCATAACTAAAGTATGGGTGCCTAAGGGAACCAACTACACTAACCACGAAGGACCCAAGAAAACTTGGGTACCTAAGAGCTTCACATGATCATTTTGCAGGTATGCCTTGCAGCCGGGAATAAAAAGAGAATGTGGTATCTTGATAGTGGTTGCTCAAGGCATATGACCGGTGACAAGAGTCTCTTCGTCACCTTGGAATCAAAAGAAGGAGGAGTAGTCACATTTGGAGACAATGCTAAAGGCCGAATTATTGGTGTTGGTAAAATCTCCATATCACCCTCCTCATTTATTGATAATGTATTGTTAGTTAATGGACTAAAACATAATTTGTTAAGTATAAGTCAATTTTGTGACAAGGGCTTTAAGGTATCATTTGAATCATCACTATACATAATTAGTAGTCCATTTGACAATGAGATCATACTCACAGGACATAGGCATGGAAATGTTTACATGGTAGATCTTGATGATCTCACCATGAAGGATGGCCAATGTCTTGTAGCCATGAATCCCAAAGTCAATGAGACTAGTTGGTTATGGCATCGTAGGTTAGGGCATGCTAGCATGGATTTAATCTCAAAATTAATTACAAAGGATCTAGTCAAAGGTCTACCAAAAATAGACTTTGAAAAGAATAAAATCTGTGCTGCATGTCAATTAGGAAAACAAACAAGAAGTTCTTTCAAGTCTAAGAACATAGTTTCAACATCAAAATCCTTAGAACTAATTCACATGGATTTGTTTGGACCCACTAGAACTGCTAGTCTAGGGGGTAAGAAATTTGGTCTTGTAATTGTTGATGATTTTTCACGTTTTACATGGGTTTCATTTCTTGCACACAAAGATGAGTCCTTTCCCACTTTTATCAAGTTTCATAATAGGGTTTCAAATGAACTCAATCTTAAACTAAAAGCAATTAGGAGTGATCATGGTACCGAGTTTGAAAATCAGTATTTTGAAAAATTTTGTGAAGAAAATGGTATCAATCACAACTTCTCGGCTCCTAGGACACCCCAACAAAATGGGGTGGTAGAAAGGAAGAATCGCACACTAGCAGATATGGCTCGTACCATGTTGTGCGAATCGAATCTACCAAAGTATTTTTGGGCTGAAGCAATAAATACTTCATGTTATATCTTAAATCGTGCTTTAGTTAGATCCATCTTAAAGAAAACACCGTATGAGTTGATAAAAGGTAAGAAACCAAATATAAGTTATTTTCATGTTTTCGGTTGTCGATGCTTTATTTTGAACAATGGAAAGGACAATCTCAGTAAATTTAGTGATAAATCAGATGAGGGGATCTTCTTAGGTTACTCCTCATCTAGTAGAGCATACAGGGTCTTCAACAAGAGAACTCTTGTTGTTGAAGAATCCATTCATGTTGTCTTTAAAGAAACTAATGGAGATTCTTCTAGAAAAGAAGAAGATGGTGATGTAGGTATACTTGAAGACCAAATGAAGGAACTCTCCACTCAAGACAAACAACATGAGGATGAGATCGAAGAAGATACAAATCAGCGAGATGAAGAAGATCAACCTCCATCAAGAAATCAAGATCTTCCTAAAGAATGGAGGTATGCACATGGTCATCCAAAGGATCTAATCCTTGGTGATCCGTCACAAGGTATAAGAACTAGATCCTCTTTAAGAAACACTAGTAATTATCTTGCTTTCGTTTCACAAATAGAGCCTAAATCACTAGAAGAAGCTGAAAAAGATGATAATTGGATGAATGCTATGCAAGAGGAATTAAACCAATTCGAAAGAAATGAAGTTTGGACTCTAATGAAAAGACCCCCTAATGTTTCAATTATAGGCACCAAATGGGTATATAGAAATAAACTAGATGAAGATGGGATAGTAATAAGAAACAAAGCTAGGCTAGTGGCCAAAGGATATAATCAGGAGGAAGGAATAGATTTTGATGAAATTTTTGCTCCTGTTGCTAGGTTAGAGGCTATTAGACTGCTTTTAGCATATGCATGCTTCATGGATTTTAAACTCTATCAAATGGATGTAAAAAGTGCATTCTTAAATGGCTATATAATGGAGGAAGTTTATGTAGGACAACCTCCAGGTTTTGAAAATCACTTACATCCAGATTATGTGTATAAATTGCATAAAGCATTGTATGGACTTAAGCAAGCTCCTAGGGCATGGTATGAAAGATTAAGTAATTTCCTAATTGAGAACAAATTTAAGAGAGGAAATGTAGACAAAACCCTCTTTATTAAAAGAAAAGGAAGTGACTTATTGCTTGTACAAATTTATGTGGATGATATAATTTTTGGTGCTACTAATGATAGTCTTTGTCAAGAGTTTGCCAAGCTTATGCAGGGAGAATTTGAAATGAGCATGATGGGTGAGCTCAATTTCTTCCTTGGGCTGCAAATAAAACAATCAGAGGAAGGCATCTTCATCAGTCAGACCAAGTATATCAAAGAAATGTTGGAGAAATTCAAGATGAAGGATGCAAAAGAAATCAGCACACCCATGGGCTCAAGTTGCAAGCTTGACAAAGATGAAAAAGGTAAAAGTATAAACTGCAAATTATACAGAGGTATGATAGGCTCTTTACTTTACCTTACTGCTAGTAGACCAGATATATTATTTAGTGTTTGTATGTGTGCTAGATACCAAGCATGTCCTAAGGAATCACACTTGCAAGCTGTTAAGAGAATTTTTAGATATCTAGTAGGGACATCTAATGTAGGCTTATGGTATTCTAAACAATCTGACATAAATTTAATTGCTTATTCCGATGCTGATTTTGCCGGGTGCAAACTGGACAGAAAAAGCACAAGTGGCACATGTCAATTCTTGGGTGCTAATTTGGTTTCTTGGTTTAGCAAGAAACAAAATTCAGTTGCCTTGTCCACAGCCGAGGCTGAGTACATTGCAGTTGGAAGCTGTTGTGCCCAAGTTCTTTGGATTAAGCAACAACTTGAAGACTTCGGTATCAAAATGGATAATATACCAATTAAGTGTGATAATACAAGTGCAATTAACTTAACAAAAAATCCTGTCCAACACTCTAAGTCAAAGCATATAGAGATTAGGCATCATTTTATCAGGGATCATGTGCTGAAAAATGATGTGATGATTGAATATGTATGTACTGAAAATCAATTAGCTGATATCTTTACAAAGCCCCTTTGTAAAGAAAGATTCAATTTCTTAAGGAATGCTTTGAGCTTGTATGATCCTAGCAAATGAATTGAACTTGTCTTGCATTGTTTGCTGCGCAAACTAGTAATCAACCTCAAGGTAAACATAAGTGAAAACATGAATTCATGTAAGCTAAATGACGAACTGTTTGACTTTCCGGAGGATGGTTACCCTCCCTTGGACTCTTCATGGAGATATTTTCAGAGCCTATTTCATAGGTATTCGAAATTTGGTCAAACACTCCTCATTTCAATATTAATAATTCAAAAATCATTATCAAATTATTATAGGATGTATCATTAAGGGGGAGGATCACAAACAAATTCACTCTAAGTTTATCAAAAGAGATCATGTTGATTAGGATGATTTAACAGAAATTGGGAGAAGATAGAATACAGTCTGAAATTTTTCAGTGCCGGAGACGTCTCTGGCAAATCGCAGAGACGTCCCCCCAGGGGAGACGTCTCGCCTTAGTCGCGGAGACGTCTCGGGGACCGAATGAGGGCTTTTTAAATAGGTCGAAATCGCTCGAGCCGACTCGAGCTTTCTCCTTCATTCCCGACCAAAACGAAAAACCCTAGCCTCCATTTGCTCTCCACCTCAAATCCTAGCCTCCATTTGCTCTACATCACAAACCCTAGCATCCATGGCACCAAAGAAGGCTAGGACGACCCGTGGAAGGCGACCTAGGGTAGCGGCCGACGGGAAGAACCCTCCGCGCCGTCTCCTCCGGTTGCTCCGCCAACCACGACTATTTCCTGTGCAAATCGCACAGTCACGACAGGAAGGTACATAGATTTCTCCTTTTTAGATCATGAGGGGTTCTCTATTGGAGAGAGACTCCGAGCCCAAGGGTGGGAGCACCTTTGTACCCTAAATACCTTGACCTACCCCGGCCTAGTTAGAGAACTTTTTAGCAATATGGCCTTAGGGGACCTAGGGTACACTGGATATGTCCAAGGGACATTAGTAGAAGTCAATGAAGATGTCCTATCCACTGTCCTACAAATTCCTAGGGACGGTGAGGCTCCAACCTCACATCCCCAAAGGGAGTCAGCCCTAAATTTACTTTTAGGAAGAGAGGACTGCGGCCCTCTTGATGTTGTCAATTCCCAGGACCTAAATGCAGAGATGAGACTTCTCTTAAGTATTGTCAACCGAGTCCTATTTCCTAAAACCGGTCGCTTCGATTTTGTTTCGGAGCGAGACTTAGTTATAATGCACCACATCCTACTAGGGATCCCTCTAAACCTCCCTAGACTCATGCTAAATTACATTGCCCTATGTCATAGGTATTCTAGGTTTAGTATACCCTATGGCATGATCTTTACCTTAATCTTTAAACACTTCAAGGTTTCCATTCCAACAAATGAACCTGCAAAGCCCTTGAGAAACACCGACTATTACAATGAGGGCACAATGAGAAGAATAGAATTTCATAAGATAGATGGATCGTGGGTCAAGGTACCAAAGAGAAAAACCCAAATCCTAGAGCCTGAGATCCCACATCATGAGTCTGACCATCACTCTCCTCCACCTAGCCACATGGATATCCCTGATATTCCCTCCAGCTCAGCTGGACCTTCCACATCCATGCCACCACCTCCTCCAGTTAGTGGGCCCTCCTTTCTGTCAGAGGATCAGATGCGCACCTTAGCATCTGCCATTTGCCAGCAGATGAGGGAGGAGATGAGATCCATGATCTCCACAGAGTTGGCCCCCATCAGAGCTTCACATGAAGGGCTTCTACAAGAGATAAAGGATATTAGAAGTCAAATTGAAGCTACAACACAAGAAATAATTGGTGTGGGTGCCACCCAAACCATCAGATCATTAGAGCTCAAGGACAGCTTGAAGAGCATTTCCAACAGTCTTAAAGAGCTAACAAAACCAGATGGCAATGTGAGCACCTTAGTTGCCCAACTCAGAGGAAGAATTGAAATGGCAACTATAGAGTTTGAGGCACTTGTGGCAGGTTTCCACAAGTCACAGGGAGATCAATTTAAGACCCTCATGGATTCAATCAACACATTCATAGATGCAGCTTGTAAAGTTTATGAACAAAATACAGCTGGTAGGGGCCATGAGCAACGTCGCCGATGATGGATATCTTGTAGGATCTTCTTTTTGTAAATCCTAGGCTATTTTGAAACACTTTTGTATTAGAAATCAATACTTGTAATGATTTCTTCTTTTTGACTATGTACTGACTTCAAAGGTTCACAATGATACATGAATACAATCCCTTTTGAAAACTGTGTACATTGCCAACTCTATGTATGTATTTCTATGAATGTGAATGTGCCTCTTGATGTGTCATAAGAATCTCATAACATACATTAAGTATTCAGGTTTGGCACAACGTATCAAAGCATCTGAAACAGGGGGAGCACAACCTGAATATCAAAGGGGGAGTAAAATGAACACTGAATATATTAAATATAGAGATAATTTGTCCCCTTCATTGTTGATGACAAAAAGGGGGAGTAGATATTGAATGTAGAGATATTGAAAGGGGGGAGCAGTTATATATATGGATATTGAATATGGAATGCAAAATTTATAATCATACTCCAAAGTTGATTTAGAAAAGATAAAATTGAAGAATATTGACCTTAAGATAATTGCCCTTCTGGAAAAGAAAGGAGGAGTCAAAAAGAATCTAGCTTTCAATTATCCTCAGCATCAATACTTCATTTTAACTTGATTCAAATTCAGTTGATATGCTAAAATCATTTAAGAACTATAAAGATCAATCTTATGCACAAGGAAAGAACTGAAAATTGAATACTTTGAGTGATGCACATTGTATCTAGTTCTAATCAAAACATTATACTTGCACATCTGATCAAATACTGTGTATATATTTAAATCTCAAATTTTGCATATACTCAGTGTTTTGTCATCATCAAAAAGGGGGAGATTGTTGACCCCCTAATAGATTTTGATGAATACAAAACACTAGAGTAAAATTCCATTATATCTTAACAATTTAATTGAGGAATTCATGTGTTTTATTAAGAATATTGTTAAGAAATGTCTAGGCAAGTTTCCATAATTTTTATGAATTTATTGAAGAATATTTTGAGTTAAAGAAAACAGATCAGGGACAGCCGAGACGTCTCCGGATAGTTTCAGAGACGTCTCTGGCACAAACAGAAAGAACCGGCACACTTGGAGACGTCCCCGACACCTGCCGAGTCGTCCCCGCGTTAGCGGAGTCGACTCTCTCAGTAGCGGAGTCGACTCTCTCAGTGGCGGCAGAAAGGCAGTTTTCAAGAGATATGCGCGATACGTCCCCACAGTAAGCCGAGTCGTCCCCGCAAGTAAAAAGGAGACTTCCCGAGTCGTCCCCAAGATAGCGGAGACGGCTCTCTCAGGGTTTTCCAGAGAATAGTTTTTTTGGTAATAAGGAAGCGGAGTCGACCCTGAGACAGCGGAGTCGTCCCCATGCATAAAGTGCAGACAACCCGAGACGTCCCCTGAAGGAGCGGAGTCGACTCTCTCAAGAAATTCCAGAGGACATGTTCCTCGGAGATAAAGAAGCGGAGTCGTCCCCAGATCAGCGGAGTCGTCCCCATTCAAAAAGTGCAAAGAAGCCGAGACGTCCCCTGAAAGTGCCGAGTCGACCCCAGACAATGGAAAAAGTAAAATCTTGTAGCCGAGACGTCTCCCGTTGAAGCGGAGACGTCCCCGGAGCGACTGGAACGCGACTGACAGCTTTTCAGGTTTGGTTTGAATTTCAAATCCTTCTTTCTTTGTCTCTAACGGCTATATTTGCTTTTTGGGCTATAAAAGGGACCTCTTAAGTGCTTCTCAACAACTCTTCACCAACCCAAAGCTAGATCATTCAAGAGAGAAGTAAGAAAGAAAAGTTCAAGGGAGTGAGTGCATTCAAGTGAAGAAATCAAGTGTTTTCAAGCTTCCCAAGTGATTTCAAGCTCAACCACTCTCGTGCACTTGGGATTCAAAGCTCACACTCAATCCTACGCGCTCCACATCGGAAGAATCAATATCTCCCACGCTTCCAACGGCAAAACGATTCTTCCGGGTTCAATTGTTCATAATTGTTATATTTGCTTTTTAGAGCTTTTATTTTCTTTTGTAAACTCTTTCATTGTGGTGCTTGTTCCAGTCAAGGGACTTGGAACAAGGGAAAGGCGTCCCAAGCCTAAGTGAAATTGGGGGTTTTGGGTTTGTTGTGAGCCCGGTGTAAAACAACGAGTTGGGTAGTGAACTCGCAAAACTACCGTACTGTAATCGTGGATTATAGTGGAAATTCCCAAAGGTGATTTGGGGAGTGGATGTAGGAGCAGTGGAAGCTCCGAACCACTATAAAACCTTGTGTTTGCGATTGACCTTTCTCATTCTTCCTTCTTTACGTTAGTGCATATATTCGTGTGTGTTATTTTTTTTAATTAGTCAAAAGTTTTTAAAACACCCAATTCACCCCCCCTCTTGGGTGACCATCCCTGGGCAACAATTTCTAAACGTTTGATAGATTGTCAAAAATTTGTTTAGATGAATATAGGGTTGTTCACTCTCGAACCCATGAAACTTGGGTAACATGTTTATTGTTGCAGCCCGAATTTCAAATTGGGCTGCATTATTTATTGGCAATACTATACATGTAGGTGGACTAGCGGATGCAGGAGCGAATAATTCATTCAGGGTTCTAATGTGATCACCCATTGTATAGATTGGTGGTTGATCAATAATTCGTCGGATGTGACGATGCTTTTTTCCAACCTCTGGGTTAAATGGTGTTAACTTACCCCTTAATGATCTTCTACCATGCATACATTATCCACAACTTAATTAGACTCGACTCCTAAACGAAATCCTAGAAGAAGAGAAGAAGGGCTAAACCAAGATGACCACAATCAACACCACACAACAATTTGACCCTATTAGTCTTAGAACTAAGTGAGGTTTAGTAGCTTTTAAAATCTAGTTGCAAAAGAGATTTATCAGGTTAAAAAGTTTCTAAAATTCTCTCTAGATTAGACAGCTCCTAATCTCCCTTTCAGATTAAGCTTGAGCTTACCAGTTAAGTGATCCAGTAACCAGTGACCAGGAAAGTTCCAGGGTGTGCGGTGGTGCCAGAAGGGATACACCGATACCATAATACCCGTAACAGTTCTCACTATTGTAAAACTTTTCTAGACATTACCAATTACTAAATTCTCACTGGAGTGGCTTTCAGCCGCTTCTTTCCAAGAGCCTAATTGAGCTCGAAAACCCTAAAGCCAACATCTAATTTGATTTTAATTTAATTTGGCTTAGGATATGTATGCAAGGTGGTGATTTTTGGGCTAAGGACAGGTAATGACTTTCCGACCTTATCTTTTTAATGGGTTTTGCCCTTAAATTCTTTTATGCAAATGCTTAATACTAAATGCAGCAAATAATCAATGATTTTTTAAAGTTTATGCAATGTCATTAGGTTGTATTGATTAAATGAGCAAGCGATTTTTTTTTACTTTTACTAAAAAAAATTTATTTTTTTTTAAAATTTTTTTTTTAGTAATAACTTGAATGTAAACTAAACACAATCTTTATGCGTCAGTCAATCTTCGAATGCCCGTTGAATAAGCTCTAGAGATTACTCCGTGAGGAATCCCAATAGAGGTATGATCACCTCGGGGGATTGCACCCTATCAATTACTAGCAGAAATAATATTTTTTTGATTTTTTTTAACTTAATTAATTTTTTTACTTTTTTTTTAGAATTTAAATTTCAAATTTTGAATCACAGAATTCAAATTTTGAATTTAAATTTTTTGAATTCTTGATTTTTTTTTTGAAATTTTTTTCAAAATTTTTTTTAACTTTTTTTTAGAAAACTTTAATTTTGAATTTCAAATTTCAGAATTTAATAACTACGAAATTACTAACTAAAAATAATCAAAATAAAAAAAATTAATAAAAACTTACTACCGGAGTGCGTTCACTCCGGGCATCCAAAATCCAATTTGATCTTCATGATTGTTCTTGCTTCTCGATTTGCCTCCCCGGCAACGGCGCCAAAATTCTGTTCGTCCGATTTCTGTCGACCTAAAAATATGCTAGACAGATCGTTGTTAGAACCGACGAACAAAAGTTAAATTTAAATTCTACTCTTACCTTTCCTACTCGAAGAATAGTGGTTGTAAGAGGTCGATCCACAGGGAGGCGATTGGAGTTGCTTAAAAATTAGAACGTACACTCGGATTCAAAATCGATTTTTGAATAACTAAAGAAAAACATGATGTCGGGGATGATGATAGATTCTCTAATTTACCAGAGAATTTCCTTTATTTAAAAATAATAAAAAGACAAGTACTTAGAAATCAAAGAGCATTTATAAATTCATGAAATGTTTAACTATTCAAAGAAAAAAATTTGGCATAAATTAAAATGGATGAAAGCAAGTGCTAAGAAGATCAAAACCCTAGAACATAAATTGCATAAAAGAAAATTTAATATATTGCATCAAAGAAGAATTAAAAGATTGCATAAAAAAAATAGAAATTAACTTAAACCTAGAACAAGGATTGCATGAAAAAGAAATGATAGATTTGATAAAAAGAAAATTCATTACAAATAAAAGTGGAGATTAGAAACCTAATGTTTCTTTCCTTTTACAAATAACATAAAAAAATATAAAACAAATAAGCTTCTCCCTCAACATAAAATAACAAATTTTTTATTTCTTTCTTCTTCCCAAGAGAAACAGAGCAATGCTCTGTTTCTTCTTTCTCCTTTCTTTGGGCTCGCCAACCACCCGATTTGGACCCACCGGCCACTCTCCCCCCTACCGATGGTTCCCTCTCCTTTTATAGATAGCTCCCACCCCGGCGATGGATCCCCTTTCTGCGTGGAGAGGAGGAGGAACAGGTGCCTGGGATTGTGCGTGGGAGATTGAGAAGGCGAAAGAGGCGGACGGCTGGAGCTTGATCACGGAAGGCTAGGATCTTTGGCTGGACGCGATGGAATTTCCTTCACGGATGGCTGCGGGATCTACGGGAGGAGCCGATCATGGCTTGATGGGCGCGGGATCCGTGGAGGGATGTGTGCGGCGTTCGGGCGGGATCCTTTCTTTTCCCCCGTTTCCGCACGGGATGAAGCTGGAGATCTTTGAAACGGGCGGAAGAAGCTGCATGAGGGGCGCTGATTCACGGACGCGGTGGAGGCTGGATCACGGGAGCTGGTAGCGGACGTGTTCCACCGAAAGAAGAGGTGATGGGTTTCCTTCTTTGGGTGCCGGATTGGAAGCGGGAGATGTTGATCTGGAAGGATGTTGATCGTGGCTGGGTGCTGGAACGCTGGGAGGAATCTCGGAGGAGGCGGACTCGGACGAGCGTGTGAGCTTCGTGGGATGCTAGGAGGAGCTGATCTGCCGTGGATCCGGGAAGAGTTGGAGGTGTCGTGGACGGCGGGATGGCTGGGCGTTGTGCTTGGATCACGCTGCAGTGGGAGAAGGAAATGAGATCACGGGTCATTTGTTCTGACTGGAGGTCAATTGCAAGTCTTTCAAGTCATGGGTCACCCAGCACCTCATAGTTATGATATGGCTAAATTAGATTTGCCCAAAATTCTTTCCCAAAAGCACAAACAAAATGGACCCGATTCAGACCTGAACCCGACTCGGACCCGACCCGATCTTCAACCGGATTGGATCTGGGAAGGGATCCTTCTGAAGTCAAATTGTACTCAATGTGCATTTTATCTCTAATTTATGATAATCTGTGTCAAACCCAAATATAATATTAATCTAGCGAATTTATTATTATCGGTTAGCAATAACACTAATTTTAGTGACATGTAGGTCGCACTTTTGTGCTCTCATCACTTAATAGTCAAAAAGCTGTATTTAGTAAAGCTGGTTTAGGGTATAAGCCTAAGAATAAGCAAAAGTTTCTTAAAAACTTTTTTGTAAAAGTTGGAAAACGTAAAACTAAAAATATAACCTGTTTTTGCTGTGGAAAAGTAGGACATAAAGCTAATGTGTGTGACCATAGGAAAGTAGAAGCTAAAAGAAAATTAAAAAGGTTTGGGTTCCAAAAGGAACCAACAATACTAACCATGAAGGACCCAAGAAAACTTGGGTACCTAAAATTGTATGATTTCCTTGTGTAGGAGTGTCTTGCAGCCAAGGTCTACAAAAATAGTTGGTACGTGGATAGTGGCTGCTCAAGACACATGACGGGTGACAAGGAGCAATTCTTCACCCTAGAGCCTAACAAGGGAGGTGCAGTGACCTTTGGAGACAATAACCAAGGTCACATCATTGGTATAGGTAAAGTACAAATCACCTCTTCAACCTTCATTGATAATGTACGATTTGTAGATGGTCTTAAGCATAACTTACTTAGCGTTAGTCAATTATGTGATAGAGGTTTTGATGTTTTGTTTAAGCCATCTCTATGCATCATAACCAACTCAATTGACAATAGCTTAGTATTCAAAGGAATAAGACATGACAATGTTTATTGTTACGCGCGCCCAAGAAGACTACAGCTGCCCCTTGATCCAGTAACCCGACCCCGAGTCGGATATCTTCGGCCTCGCAGCCCGACCCCGAGTCGGCTGCCCCTTGATCCAGCAGTCCGACCCCGAGTCGGATATCTTCGGCTTCGCAGCCCGACCCCGAGTCGGCTGCCCCTTGATCCAGCAATCCGACCCCGAGTCGGTAATCTCTCGACAACGACAGGCTGTTCCCCTGAAGCACGCCGCGACCCTCTGCTCCACTACTCCCTGCAACGGTCGTATCCGGCGCTGCTCCACGATCTCCTGTAACAGCCGTACAAAGCGGAGCTCCACTACGCCCTGTCATGGCCGTACCCAGCGCTGCCCCACGACGCCCTGTAACGGCCATGTCAGTGGCAACTCCATCGTGCCACACGATGACCAACCCCCCAGAAGGACCCCCCAGCCTGGTATATATGCGGCTGGGGGGAGAAGGGGGGAGGTAAGCAAGAACTTCCAGAGCATTCTCCTACTTGCTACTATTATCTCTCCTTCTCCTCCAATCTCCTCTGACTTGATCGTCGGAGGGCCCCCACTACCCCAGTGGTGGTGCGAGGCTTGCTTGCAGGTTTCCCGGTGGAAGGTGGAGCGCAATCAACACCAACCAAGGCAACTCAGACGGAATTCCGTTCACACCGCTGTGCCAATCGTTCTCGGTTTGGACCACCAGCAACAGTTGGCGCTAGAAGGAGGGCCGAATCTCAGAGCGATCGTAATGGCACGGCGAGGTGGTCGTGGAGCTTCCAATGCCTCCGGTCGCGGGGCCTCTCGCGCCTCCGGCCGGGAGGCCGCTGCGTCTCCAACACATTCTCAGCAACACTCCACCGCTCCACCTCCCATTCAGATGGTCGAAGCCGCTCAGTTCGACCAGTTAGCCCAGCAGGTTCGCACCCTCGCGGAGGCAGTGCAGAACCTGCAGGGTGTGATGTCTCGGGCGCCGCAGCGGGCCCAGGAGCCGCTGCTCCCTGAGCGCTCACCTGTCCTCCTCAACCCGCGCTCCTTCCTCTCCCATGGGGAGGAGCGCCGGCGCGAGGAAGATTCTCGAGCACGGTCCATTCTGCCGGGACCTTCCCATCGGAGCTGCGCGGGGTACGAAAGGCGGGCCCGGGCGCGTTCCCAGACCCCCCAGTCCTCAAGGAACCCGCGCTCCAGTCGGTCCCCCTCTCGGTGCTCCTTGTCTCCCACCCATCGGTCGCGCTCCCTGGACCGGCGGGTGGACGATCTCCACCGACAACTCCAGGTCCTGAAGGGCCACTCCAAAGATCCCTTCGCCGACTTGGAGATCTCCTCCCAGCCGGCGCTTGCCTCGAGGATCCTGCGGACCCCGAATCCGCCGGGGTTTAAAATGCCGGCGATCGAGCCCTATGACGGGGCGGCGGGCCCGCGGGATCACGTCGAGAGTTTCAGGACCCTTATGCTCCTCCACGGAGCATCAGATCCTCTCCTCTGCAAGGCCTTCCCGGCGACCCTCCGTGGCCCGGCAAGGGCGTGGTTCGCCGGCTTGGAGGCTAACTCAATCCAGTCCTTTGACCAGTTTACTCGCCTCTTCATCACCCATTTCGCCGTCAGTAGCCGGCGGCGACTGGTCTCCGACTTCCTCTTTGATGTCCGGCAAAATGAGGGAGAAAGCTTGCGGGATTATCTTACCCGCTTCAACAAGGCTACGCTGGAAGTCCGGAACCTGAGCCAGGAGGTGGCTCTTTCAGCCCTGAAGCGTGGCTTCCGAAAGGGCAGACTCACCTTCTCCCTGGACAAACGCCTGCCGCGGAGCTTCCCGGAGCTGTTGTCCCGGGCGAACCAGTATGCGGACGCCGAGGAGGCGGCCGCCCACCAGAGCAAGGAGGCCGCCGAGATCCCTCCAAAGCTCGGGAAGAAAAGGCGAAAAGAGGCACGCCAGAGGAGGAGCCCGACGCCTCAACGTCAGCGCAGAAGCCTGTCGCCGGCGAGGAACCACGGCGCCCTACGCCCTCGTTCTCCGCCCCGACGTTTCAACCGGTACACTCCTCTCCTGACTCCCCGGGCCCAGATCCTCATGGAAATCAAGGGGCGGGAGGACCTCCCGGCCCCGAGACAGATGAAGAAGATTCCTGGGAGGAGGCCCTCTCGGGCGTACTGTGAGTACCACCGGGGCCACGGCCACGACACCGAAGACTGCTTCCAGCTTCGGGACGAGATCGAGGCTCTCATCCGCCGAGGGCGTCTCGGTCGATATGTTAACGACCGATGTCCCCCCGCAGACCCGCGTCCGGCCGACCCGGCCCCTCAGGAGCCTCGGGAGCAGAATCGACCCGTCGCGGGCGTGATCCACACTATCACTGGGGGCTGCCCCCGGCCCGAGAGGAACGCAGGGGGCTCGACTGAAGCGTCAGGGGCAGCCGTCGCAAAGAGGCAGAGGGTCGGTAATGTAATCACTTTTTGTGATGAAGATGTAAAGGGGGTTCAGACCCCCCACGATGACGCCATGGTGATCTCCCTCACTATGGCAAACTATGATGTAAGGCGTGTTCTTGTGGATAGTGGAAGCTCAGCTGATATTTTGTTTTACGAGGCCTTCCAAAAGATGAGCTTGTCCAGACAATTATTGCACAAAACATCCACCCCCCTCATAGGGTTCACTGGTGACGCTATCTCGGCCGAAGGTGTCGTTGAGCTGCCTGTGACTGCGGGCGTTGCACCCGCAGAAGCCACGGTGCGGCTCGGGTTCTTGGTCGTCCGTGTTCCTTCGGCCTACAACGCTATCCTCGGACGACCCGGACTGAACGCCCTTCGCGCGGTGGTCTCTACGTACCACTTGCTCATGCGGTTCCCCACGGCGGCCGGGATTGGAGAGGTCCGAGGTGACCAACCGACCGCAAGGCAATGTTTCCTAGCAATTCTCAAAGGGAAGAAGCCCGTAGAAGCCTTAAGCGTCGAGTCCCTCGACGCCAGAGACGAGGTGGCCTTGCGGCACGGAGAGCCGGCCGAGGGTGTGATCGAAGTTCCCCTCGAGGAAGGTCGCCCGGACAGGACGATCCGGGTCGGCGCCAATCTCGACCTGGGAGCTCGGGCCCGGTTGGTGGAATTCCTCCGAGCCAATGTCGATGTGTTTGCCTGGTCGGCGGCCGATGTACCTGGGATCGACCCGGAGGTCATTTCTCACGCCCTCAACGTCGACCCGACCCACCGACCGGTAAAACAGAAGAAGAGACACTGTGCCCTGGATCGGATCCGAGTGGTCGACCAGGAGGTAGACAAGCTCTTGGAGGCAGGATTCATAAGGGAGGTCAGCTACCCCGAATGGCTGGCGAATGTCGTACTTGTCCGGAAGGCGAGCGGAAAGTGGAGGATGTGCGTCGACTACACCGACCTGAACAAGGCGTGTCCCAAGGATAGCTTTCCGCTTCCGCGGATAGACCAACTGGTCGACGCGACTTCCGGATATCAGCTGCTGTCTTTTATGGACGCCTTCTCCGGCTACAACCAGATAATGATGGCTCCACAGGACGAGGAGAAAACTGCCTTTATAATAGACCGGGGGCTGTACTGTTACAAGGTAATGCCCTTCGGTCTAAAGAATGCTGGCGCCACTTACCAGCGCCTCGTCAACAAAATCTTCAAAGAGCAAATCGGCCGGAACATGGAGGTGTACGTGGACGATATGCTGGTGAAGAGCCGCCGTGCAGACCAGCACATCGCGGATCTGGAGGAGACTTTCGCCACCTTGCGGAAGTTTCGCATGAAGCTGAACCCAGCGAAGTGCGCCTTTGGCGCTTCGGCCGGGAGGTTCCTCGGTTTTATTGTCAACCAGCGGGGGATCGAAGCCAACCCGGACAAAATCAAGGCCATCCAAGATATGTCCCCTCCGACCAAAGTGAAGGGGGTTCAGGAGCTCGCTGGGAGGGTCGCCGCGCTCGGACGATTTGTGGCAAAATCGGCCGAACGCTGCCAACCTTTCTTCAAGGTGTTGAAACGCCCAAAAGACTTCCTCTGGACGGCCGAATGTCAAGCAGCATTCGACCAGCTCAAGGAATACTTGGCGTCTCCTCCCCTGCTGTCCAAGCCGCAAGAAGGGGAGATGCTCTACCTCTATCTGGCGGTCTCCCCAACCGCAGTCAGTGCGGTACTGGTTCGGGAAGAGGCAAAGCTCCAGAAGCCTGTGTACTACATCAGCCGGGTCCTACGGGATGCCGAGACGCGGTATACGAAGGCTAAAAAGATCGCCTTCGCGCTGCTGACCGCGACCAGGAGGCTTCGCCCCTATTTCCAGGCCCATTCTGTCACCCTCTTGACCGATCAACCGCTGCGGCAGATCCTCAGCAATCCTGAGAATGCGGGACGGCTGGTGAAGTGGGCAGTAGAACTTGGTGAGTTCGACATCCGCTACCAGCCCCGACCCGCCATCAAGGCCCAGGTGCTTGCGGATTTCCTCGCTGAGTGCACGGTGCAGGAGGCGGAACCTAGGTCGCCGGAAACACCCAGCCTCGACCTCCCGATTTGGACGCTTCACATCGATGGGTCGTCGAACCCCGAAGGTGGAGGGGCCGGGCTGGTCCTTACCAGTCCTGATGGAGTGATAGCCGAGTATGCCTTGAGGTTCGGATTTCCAGTGACCAACAACGAGGCGGAGTACGAGGCCCTAGTCACGGGACTCAAACTCACCAAGGAGCTCGGCGTCCGGCGCCTGAAGGTCTTCACCGACTCCCAGCTGGTGGTCGGGCAGGTCCGTGGGGAGTTCGAGGCCCGGAACCCGACCATGCAGAATTACGTCCGGAAGGTGCAAGCACTCATTCCCGACCTCGGCAGTGTCGACATCCAGCAGGTCCCAAGAAGTGAAAATGCCAGGGCCGACAGGTTGTCCCGCTTAGTGGGCGCAGACGCGCACAACTTGTCGAGGGCGATCTACCTGGAGACCCTGGATGCCCCGAGCATCGGCGAGGCTGGAGCGGTGATGGCGATCGATCCGGAGCCATCTTGGATGGACCCGCTTGTCGCCTACCTCGCCGAAGGGATCCTCCCTGAAGACGAAGATCAAGCTCGGCGACTTGTTATGAAGTCCGCCCACTACGTACTCTATGAAGGGAGGCTGTATCGGACCTCGTTCACCGCCCCCCTCTTAAAGTGCCTCCGCCCCTCGGAAGCGGCCTACGTCCTCGGCGAAGTCCACGAAGGCGTTTGCGGATCACACTTGGGGGCTAGGTCCTTGGCGCACAAGATCATGAGGCAAGGCTATTATTGGCCTACCTTGTTGGAGGACTCAAAGGATCATGTACGGAAATGCGACGCCTGCCAGCGCCACGCCAACGTCCAGAGAGTCCCTTCTGTCCCCTTGGCACCAATCACTGCACCCTGGCCCTTCGCCCAGTGGGGAATGGATATCCTCGGACCATTCCCCGTCGCTTCAGCTCCGCGGAAATTTTTGATTGTTGCAATCGACTACTTCACCAAGTGGGTGGAGGTAGAGCCGCTGGCCACTATCACGGAGGCGCAAGTCCGGAAGTTCGTGAAGAAGAACATCATTGTCCGATTTGGGGTACCTCGGGTCCTCATCTCGGATAATGGTCGACAGTTCGACAACAAGCATTTCCGTGACTTCTGCGAGGAGTTCGGGATCGAGCATCGGTTCACATCTGTGTCGCATCCCCAAACCAACGGCGAGGCCGAGGTCACAAATCGGACAATCCTCCAAGGAATCAAAGCGCGAATCGGTCGGACGGGGCAAGCTTGGGTCGAAGAACTCGACAATGTCCTTTGGGCGTATCGGACCACGCATCGGACCCCTACCGGGGAGACGCCTTTCAGCCTAACCTATGGCACGAAAGCCGTTGTCCCCGTGGAGCTCGGACTCCCCTCACCTCGGGTGGCCGCGCACCGACCCGAGGCCAATTCGGAGCAACTCCGAGGGAACCTGGATCTCTTGGAAGAAGCGAGGGAAATGGCGCAGGTTCGGATGGCGATGTATCAGCGGAGGGTGGCCCGATATTACAACTCCAAGGTCCGACCGAAGCTTTTCAGAATCGGAGATCTGGTGCTAAGGCGAGCTAAAGCATCTCAACCTGCGGAAGGTGGGAAGCTAGCGCCAAATTGGGAAGGCCCGTATAGGGTTCGCTGGGTAAACCGACCTGGCTCCTACCAGTTGGAGGCCCTAGATGGTCGAGAAATTCCAAGGAGCTGGAATTCCGCTAACCTGCGGATGTATTACCAGTAGAACGACAATGCCAGACTTTCCCTTTCCCGAGTTTGTTAATCGAAGACAAAGACAGTTCAAAAATGTATAACACTTTTCATTTCAATAATTTCTGGTTACAATGGCGTGCTCGTATGATTACAAGGAATTTCCAGAGGGGAATTAGGGTGTAAAGAAAGTAAAGAAGAGGTGGAGACTCCAAGGAGCTGAAGATCTGGGATCCCGAAACCTCCATCCGAAGCGGCTGCAATCCCGCCGGAAGTGGGTGCTTCCAACCGGAGGCGCCATCGGCGTCTCACGAAAAAGACGAAGAGCCGGCGCGGATGAAGAAGAAGTGGACGAAGGAGAAGTCCACACTGCTCCTACCCAGAGGCGCCATCCACGCCTCACGAAAAAGACGAGGAGCCGCCGCAGAAGAAGCTTCCGCTGCCTCCAGGGGAACGCCACCTCCAAGGGATATTCCGGTCCTCCCCAGTGTTAGGGGAGAGAAGGAATACAAGAGAGAAGAGCATATGGAGGCGCGGTCCCGGATCAAGCGTCTGGTGCGGAGCTCAATCGGGAGGCTGAACTTCAAGGAGGGGAGACGTGATCCCGGATGAAATGCCTAGAGCGGAGTTCCGCCGGGGAGAACCTCCTTGTTGATCCCAGATGAAACGGCTAGTTGGCGGAAGTCGCGAAGGGCGCGCCTCTCGTTCCTTCGATAGGGGTCTCTCAACCATGCGCCGGAGAGGAGGCCCACGATCCATGGCAATCTGAACAGCTCCGGCTTGGCAGGCTCCATAGCACCTGCACCTATATTTATAGCCAAACTGCGGCCCCCCGGTCGTTCCGATGCGGGTGGCTCTAATAAATGCGGGCGCACTGAATCCGGAGCCGATCCGGCTCTCGAGGCGTATCTTCCCGCGATTTCCTAAGCGTCATTCTCCTTAATCGCATTCTTTGTGCAGGACACTCCGGGTGGCCTGTACCCCTAGGTCCACGTATCTCCGCTCGCGCCCAGGCCGCATCCGCCTCGAAGAACGCGCGTATCGCGGCCGCTTAACTGACACTCCTCGCAAGCAGCAACTGGCGATCCGATTTCCCAGGTAACCCCTCAATTAGCATTTAATGCCCATCTGGTGTTCCCCAGGCAACGCTTGGAGAGGAGGAGAAACACGATCGCAGCTGGCCACGGAGAAATCCCGTCGGGAGGCAAGCGACAGGCGCACGACCAGCGAGCGGAATTTTCCAAGGCTCGGCCCTCGGATGCCAGGCTAACCCGATGATCATCCCGGGAGCAGACTAGCCTGAAGCCCCGACCGGTCGCCTCGGCTTGCGCCAGCCTTGGCCGACCAACGAGCGGAATCTTCCGAGGCTCGGCCCTCGGATGCCAGGCTAACCCGATGATCATCCCGGGAGCAGACTAGCCTGAAGCCCCGACCGGTCGCCTCGGCTTGCGCCAGCCTTGGCCGACCAACGAGCGGAATCTTCCGAGGCTCGGCCCTCGGATGCCAGGCTAACCCGATGATCATCCCGGGAGCAGACTAGCCTGAAGCCCCGACCGGTCGCCTCGGCTTGCGCCAGCCTTGGCCGACCAACGAGCGGAATCTCCCGAGGCTCGGCCCTCCGATGCCAGGCTAACCCGATGATCATCCCGGGAGCAGACTAGCCTGAAGCCCCGACCGGTCGCCTCGGCTTGCGCCAGTCTTGGCCGACCAACGAGCGGAATTTCCCGAGGCTCGGCCCTCGGATGCCAGGCTAACCCGATGATCATCCCGGGAGCAGACTAGCCTGAAGCCCCGACCGGTCGCCTCGGCTTGCGCCAGCCTTGGCCGACCAACGAGCGAAATTTTCCGAGGCTCGGCCCTCGGATGCCAGGCTAACCCGATGATCATCCCGGGAGCAGACTAGCCTGAAGCCCCGACCGGTCGCTTCGGCTTGCGCCAGCCTTGGCCGACCAACGAGCGGAATTTTCCGAGGCTCGGCCCTCGGATGCCAGGCTAACCCGATGATCATCTCGGGAGCAGACTAGCCTGAAGCCCCGACCGGTCGCCTCGGCTTGCGCCAGCCTTGGCCGACCAACAAGCGGAATTTCCTGAGGCCTGACAACCCTCGGATGCCAGGCTAACCCGATGATCATCCCGGGAGCAGACTAGCCTGAAGCCCCGACCGGTCGCCTCGGCTTGCGCCAGCCTTGGCCGACCAACGAGCAGAATTTCCCGAGGCTCGGCCCTCGGATGCCAGGCTAACCCGATGATCATCCCGGGAGCAGACTAGCCTGAAGCCCCGACCGGTCGCCTCGGCTTGCGCCAGTCTTGGCCGACCAACGAGCGGAATTTCCCGAGGCTCGACCCTCGGATGCCAGGCTAACCCGATGATCATCCCGGGAGCAGACTAGCCTGAAGCCCAGACCGGTCGCCTCGGCTTGCGCCAGCCTTGGGCGACCAACGAGCGGAATCTCCCGAGGCTCGGCCCTCCGATGCCAGGCTAACCCGATGATCATCCCGGGAGCAGACTAGCCTGAAGCCCCGACCGGTCGCCTCGGCTTGCGCCAGTCTTGGCCGACCAACGAGCGGAATTTCCCGAGGCTCGGCCCTCGGATGCCAGGCTAACCCGATGATCATCCCGGGAGCAGACTAGCCTGAAGCCCCGACCGGTCGCCTCGGCTTGCGCCAGCCTTGGCCGACCAACGAGCGGAATTTTCCGAGGCTCGACCCTCGGATGCCAGGCTAACCCGATGATCATCCCGGGAGCAGACTAGCCTGAAGCCCCGACCGGTCGCTTCGGCTTGCGCCAGCCTTGGCCGACCAACGAGCGGAATTTCTCGAGGCTCGGCCCTCGGATGCCAGGCTAACCCGATGATCATCTCGGGAGCAGACTAGCCTGAAGCCCCGACCGGTCGCCTCGGCTTGCGCCAGCCTTGGCCGACCAACGAGCGGAATTTCCTGAGGCCTGACAACCCTCGGATGCCAGGCTAACCCGATGATCATCCCGGGAGCAGACTAGCCTGAAGCCCCGACCGGTCGCCTCGGCTTGCGCCAGCCTTGGCCGACCAACGAGCAGAATTTCTCGAGGCTCGGCCCTCGGATGCCAGGCTAACCCGATGATCATCCCGGGAGCAGACTAGCCTGAAGCCCCGACCGGTCGCCTCGGCTTGCGCCAGTCTTGGCCGACCAACGAGCGGAATTTTTCGAGGCTCGACCCTCGGATGCCAGGCTAACCCGATGATCATCCCGGGAGCAGACTAGCCTGAAGCCCAGACCGGTCGCCTCGGCTTGCGCCAGCCTTGGCCGACCAACGAGCGGAATTTCCTGAGGCCTAACCCTCGGATGCCTGGCATAGCGCCGGAAGAAGTTCCTGAGGCCTAACCCTCGAATGCCTGGCCTAGCGCCGGAAGAAGTTCCTGAGGCCTAACCCTCAGATGCCTGGCTTAGCGCCGGAAGAATTTCCTGAGGCCTAACCCTCGGATGCCTGGCTTAGCGCCGGAAGAAGTTCCTGAGGCCTAACCCTCGGATGCCTGGCCTAGCGCCGGAAGAAGTTCCTGAGGCCTAACCCTCGGATGCCTGGCTTAGCGCCGGAAGAAGTTCCTGAGGCCTAACCCTCGGATGCCTGGCCTGGCGCCGGAAGAAGTTCCTGAGGCCTAACCCTCGGATGCCTGGCCTGGCGCCGGAAGAAGTTCCTGAGGCCTAACCCTCGGATGCCTGGCCTAGCGCCGGAAGAAGTTCCTGAGGCCTAACCCTCGGATGCCTGGCGTAGCGCCGGAAGAAGTTCCTGAGTCCTAACCCTCGGATGCCTGGCCTAGCACCGGAAGAAGTTTCTGAGGCCTAACCCTCGGATGCCTGGCTTAGCGCCGGAAGAAGTTCCTGAGGCGTAACCCTCGGATGCCTGGCTTAGCGCCGGAAGAAGTTCCTGAGGCCTAACCCTCGGATGCCTGGCCTAGCGCCGGAAGAAGTTCCTGAGGCCTAACCCTCGGATGCCTGGCCTAGCGCCGGAAGAAGTTCCTGAGGCCTAACCCTCGGATGCCTGGCGTAGCGCCGGAAGAATTCCCTGAGGCCTAACCCTCGGATGCCTGGCCTAGCGCCAGAAGAATTTCCTGAGGCCTAACCCTCGGATGCCTGGCTTAGCGCCGGAAGAAGTTCCTGAGGCCTAACCCTCGGATGCCTGGCTTAGCGCCGGAAGAATTTCCTGAGGCCTAACCCTCAGATACCTGGCCTAGCGCCAGAAGAATTTCAAGAGTCGGGAGTCAGCAACAACCGCCATACGCCATAAAGAAGGCAGGGAGCTCGAAGCGCGCGCGCCTCTCCGAGGGATGGCGGCAATCTCGAAGCATCACTTCCTTCACCCGTTCCCCTTCTGGTTCCAGGCTCGAAAGTGGGGGGCTACTGTTACGGGGGAACTCAGCCACCATGCCCCACGTGACCGGCACGCGCGCCCAAGAAGACTACAGCTGCCCCTTGATCCAGTAACCCGACCCCGAGTCGGATATCTTCGGCCTCGCAGCCCGACCCCGAGTCGGCTGCCCCTTGATCCAGCAGTCCGACCCCGAGTCGGATATCTTCGGCTTCGCAGCCCGACCCCGAGTCGGCTGCCCCTTGATCCAGCAGTCCGACCCGGAGTCGGATATCTTCGGCTTCGCAGCCCGACCCCGAGTCGGCTGCCCCTTGATCCAGCAATCCGACCCCGAGTCGGTAATCTCTCGACAACGACAGGCTGTTCCCCTGAAGCACGCCGCGACCCTCTGCTCCACTACTCCCTGCAACGGTCGTATCCGGCGCTGCTCCACGATCTCCTGTAACAGCCGTACAAAGCGGAGCTCCACTACGCCCTGTCATGGCCGTACCCAGCGCTGCCCCACGATGCCCTGTAACGGCCATGTCAGTGGCAACTCCATCGTGCCACACGATGACCAACCCCCCAGAAGGACCCCCCAGCCTGGTATATATGCGGCTGGGGGGAGAAGGGGGGAGGTAAGCAAGAACTTCCAGAGCATTCTCCTACTTGCTACTATTATCTCTCCTTCTCCTCCAATCTCCTCTGACTTGATCGTCGGAGGGCCCCCACTACCCCAGTGGTGGTGCGAGGCTTGCTTGCAGGTTTCCCGGTGGAAGGTGGAGCGCAATCAACACCAACCAAGGCAACTCAGACGGAATCCCGTTCACACCGCTGTGCCAATCGTTCTCGGTTTGGACCACCAGCAACATTTATGTAGTAGATCTTGAAGATCTCGCCAATAATAGTCGTTGCCTAGTAGCTAGTGATTCTAAAGTCAATGATGCAAGTTGGTTATGGCACCGTAAATTAGGTCATGCAAGTATGGATACAATATCAAAATTAGTTAAAAGAAATTCAGTGATTGGTTTGCCAAAGCTAAAATTTGAGAAAAATAAAATTTGTGAAGCATGTCAATATGGCAAACAATCTAGAAGTTCCTTTAAATCCATAAATTGTGTCTCTACTGCTAGACCCCTTGAACTACTTCACATGGATCTTTTTGGACCAACTAGAACCACAAGCCTTGGTGGAAACAAGTATGGTCTTGTCATTGTAGATGATTTTTCTAGATACACATGGGTCATGTTTTTAGCTCATAAAGATGAAGCATTTTCAGTATTTAAGAAATTTCATAAGGAAGTAACTAACTTAAGAAATACTTCAGTTATAGCTATTAGAAGTGATCATGGAACGAAATTTGAAAATCATCTATTTGATGAATTCTGTAGTAAAAAGGGGATAACTCATAATTTCTCTGCACCTAGGACTCCACAACAAAATGGAGTGGTAGAAAGAAAGAATAGAACTCTAGAGGAAATGGCCAGGACCATGTTATGTGAAAGTGATCTTCCTAAGTATTTTTGGGGTGAAGTAATTAACACATCTTGCCATATACTAAATAGAGTTTTATTGAGACCAATTATAAAGAAAACACCTTATGAACTTTGGAGAGATAGAAAGTCCAAAGTAATCTATTTTCATATTTTTGGGTGTAGGTGTTTTATTCATAATAATGGCAAAGATAACTTAGGCAAATTTGATTCTAAATCTGATGAAGGTATCTTTTTGGGATATTCTACATCAAGTAAAGCTTATAGAGTTTTCAACAAAAGAACCCTTGTTATTGAAGAGTCTATACATGTTGTTTTTGATGATACTAATGATGTCTCTTCTAGCAAGAGAGTAGCTCTTAATGATGATGCAGGAATACTTGAGAAAAGGATAGATGATATGACATTACAAGAGAATGAACCGAAGCAAATTGGAGAAACTTCAACAAGCCAAGAGGTAATTGTTGATCATGGGCTTATTAAGGCTTGGAGGTATGCTCATGGTCACCCTAAAGAATTAATTTTAGATGATCCATCTCAACCTGTTAGAACTAGAGCATATCTTAGGAACTTAAATAATCATCTTGCATTTGTCTCACACTTTGAACCTAAGAACATAGAAGAAGCTGAAAGTGATGTAAATTGGATAAATGCTATGCAAGAGGAACTTAACCAATTTACAAGAAATAAAGTATGGAACTCAGTTGAAAGACCCACTGAATACTCAATAATAGAAACTAAATGGATATACAAAAATAAACTTGATGAAAATGGAATTATGATTAGAAACAAGGCTAGACTAGTAGCAAAGGGCTATAATCAAGAAGAGGTATAGATTTTGATGAGACTTTTGCTCCTGTAGCTAGACTTGAGGCAATTAGATTGTTACTAGTATTTGCATGCAATAAAGATTTCAAATTATTCCAAATGGATGTAAAAAGTGCCTTCTTAAATGGGTATATTAATGAGGAAGTTTATGTAGAATAATCTCCTGGTTTTGAGAATCATCAATACCCCAATCTTGTTTATAAACTAAACAAAGCACTTTATGGTCTAAAACAAGCCCTTAGAGCATGGTATGAAAGACTTAGCAAATTTCTATTAGACCATGAATTTTTTAGAGGAAATGTTGATACAACTCTATTTTTGAAAAAGAAAAACAAAAATATGTTGGTAGTGCAGATTTATGTAGATGATATTATTTTCGGTGCTACTAACAATCGCCTTTGCGAAGAGTTCGCTGAGTTAATGCAGAGTGAATTTGAGATGAGCATGATGGGAGAATTGAACTACTTCCTCGGACTTCAAATCAAACAATCCAAGGAAGGGATTTTCATCAATCAAGCTAAATACATCAAGGAAATGCTAAAGAAGTTTGATATGGATGGAAATAAGGCAATTGGCACCCCATGAGCTCATCATGCAAACTAGACAAAGATGAATCAGGTAAAGCAGTTGATCAAAAGCTGTATAGAGGTATGATAGGATCTTTACTATACCTTACAGCAAGTAGACCTGATATTATGTTTAGTGTATGCATGTGTGCTAGATATCAATCTAATCCTAAAGAATCACACCTAATTGCAGTTAAGAGAATTTTTAAATATCTCATAGGAATAAAAAACATAGGTCTATGGTATTCTAAAAAATCAAGCATAAATTTAATAGGGTATACTGATTCAGACTTCGCTGGTTGTAAACTTGATAGAAAAAGCACCAGCGGGTCTTGTCAATTTTTAGGAGAAAACTTAATTTCGTGGTTTAGCAAGAAACAAAACTCGGTTGCACTATCTATGGCTGAAGCCGAATATGTTGTTGCCGGAAGTTGTTGTGCTCAAATTTTATGGATCAAGCAACAACATGAAGATTATGGCATTAAACAAGATAAGATTCCCATAAATTGTGATAATACAAGTACCATAAATCTAACTAAAAATTCAATTCAACACTCAAGAACTAAACATATTGAGATAAGACATCACTTCATAAGAGATCATGTGTTAAATGGTGATGTAATGCTTGAATTTGTTTGCACTGATGATCAACTCGCTGATATCTTCATAAAACCCTTGAGTGAAGATCGATTTTGCATTCTTAGAAGAGGATTAGGAGTGATTGATCCATTCTTGTAATACTCCCCTCTAAATGATTGATTTTGATGATTAGCTTATGCTAGATATAGGATTTCTTATCTATGGTCATCAAATCAGATCTTAAATCTTAGATATTTCCATAACCCTCTCTTTTGGCACGGTAATAACAAGTTTTTTTGATTATGTGCCAGAGTTCGAGTCGACTCAAATAGATTTCAGAGTCGGCTCGTGGGCGAGTCGACTCGCGCATATTTAGGAGTCGACTCGAGGTCGAGTCGACTCGCGACTTACCGGAGTCGACTCGAGGTCGGAAATCTGATTTTTTAACCCTAATCGAAATGTTTATTCCTCACTTCTATTCTCGGCCACCACTATTCCAAAACTCTAGAGTCGTCTTCGACTGTTGGGAACCCGCCCATGCCGCAGAAAATTCAAAAAAAAATTCAGATGGCAGCGGAATTGACATAAGCGGGATCGACGTTCATCGCATGAACATTATTTCATGAACCGTTCGTAGTTAGGCAAGAATTAAAAACTTTTAAAAATATTAGAAGATCAGATCTTCACCTTGTGCGGGTAGATGATCACCGCAAACTGATGATCGTGGTTTTTGGATGAAAGTTCGCTTGAAGCCGTTCAAGTGCCCGGCCTCTACGGGTATCCACACGAAGCAGGATCCGATCCAAGCTCTCTATCTCATCGGGATGCTAGCTCTCTTGCAGAGATAACTTTTGATGGCTGATCTCCTCTCTTTCTTTCAACTCTTGAATGTTCTTGAGAGGAGGAAGAAGAAGGATGAAGAAGAGGAAGAAGAAGAATCCCCACGCAGCCTTCTTTTCTTCCTTGCGTTGGATGAAGGAAGAAGGGAGGAAGAGGATGCCGCCAACACCTTGGACTTGTTCTTCCTTGCTTGCGGCTGAACCAAGAGGAGAGGAGAGGGAGGTGTACGGCAGCAAGGAGAGGGAGAGCACTAACTAGGGCGCCGGCCTCATGCCTCCTTGTAAAGCCATCTAGGGCTCCTACAAATTTGGAGCCCTAGACAAGTTTCCAAAGAGGGGGCGCCGGCCCCCTCTCTTCATGCCGCACCATGAGATCAAAAGAGGAGGGGCGTGAGCCCCTCCCTCTTATGTTGCCCTAATCCTCATTAAGTAAGGTTTTGGTTGCCCTAATGTGGTCAAGCCCTAATCCAATTAGGCTTAGCCCAAGGGTGAACCAATTTGGATCCAATCTAGGTAAGTCCTAATCCAATTAGAACTTAAATCAATTTTGACTCAATTGAACTCTTCAATCCTAATCCAATTAGGAGTCTTATTGATTCATTAGATTAATAATTAATTGTGACTTAAGAAACCCTAATCCAAATTAGGACATATTTAATTTTAGTCCTAATCTAATTAGGACTCTAATTGAATCCGAAGTCCTAATCTAATTAGGATTTCTAGGAATCCTATTCTAAGTAGGAATCCAAAGATGAATTCAAAATCCTAATCTAATTAGGATTGTAGGAATCCTACTCCAAGTAGGAATCCCAGTCCTACTCCAAATAGGATTCCCAGTCCTAATCTAATTAGAACTCTAGGAATTCTACTCCAAGTAGGATTTGTGTTTTAAGTCCAATTAATCAATTCCCATTCCTTCTTCAACTTCTTATCAATCGAATTGATTACTCGTGATTCATAATCACTTTTCAACCATAGGATCGGTCAATACTTCTAGTGTGTATGACCCCATAGGTTCTACTCTGACTGGTAGTGAGATATATTATGATCTCTATCATAATATCATTGAAAACTCCTTTCAATGGATTGGAACGATTCCAACTCTACTCATTAGGGTTTATCGATCATCGAGATAATCCCTGTGAGTTCCACCATCCACCAGTGACACCTAGCAGCATGTAGTGGCTACCCAGTAGAATAGAATGATGAACCTCTAGGTGCAGTTATCATGTGATACAGTCCTACTATCGTGGATCCCTACAGGACGGAGGTCATGGACAACTCGTCAAACCCCATCGTCTGTCATATGTGAAGATTTATTCGACTTGAGTTCAAGAGTGAAAAACTCTTTCTCCACTGTGCATACTGCCCCGGCCGAGGTCTTACGAACTCAGTCTTATAAATCACATAGGATCTCTCCTTATCTATCAAGGTCGATAGATTCCTTATAGGTGCATACCCTACTCCTACTGTGAACTTACTGCAGCCAATCTACACTGCATGGACCCATATGGCTAGAGACCATGTATGTGTGCAGTCAAACTACAATAACCTCACTGTGAGTAGCCGAAGCACCGCAGGTCAAAAGGACCAGTCACACTACTACAACATCAAGCAAGTCACTGACGAGTGGATAGACATCCAAGTGACTTCTTGTCTTGGTCACGCTCAGTACCCTTGTTCTCTAACAAGCACCTGCACTATCACTTCAGTGTCCCTATACTGTGGACTCAAGTCTCGTCCATCCAGAAGGAAACTGATCTGTGCACTGATCGGATCGATCACCGTCCTCGTGATGATCCATTGATCAGGAGCATTTAGAAATTAATCACCAATGATACATGGCTCAAATTCTCAACTCTTGAGAATATGCATCATCATCTTATTAATTTCTTGGACGATTCATAGACACATAAATAATATGAATGAAAAGATGCCTTTTATTTATTCAATAATAAATAGTCAAGTACAAAATTATGTCCCTAGAATTAACAATGTGTCAGCCAGATTGGCTTCTAGGGCATACATCTAACAATCTCCCACTTGCACTAAAGCCAATCAGTCATATATCTAAGCCCCATCTTCTCAAGGTGGGCTTCAGTCTTCTGCTGACTTAGCTGCTTAGTGAACGGGTCTGCCACGTTATCCGCGGAGTCTACTCTCTGCACTTCTACATATTTCTTCTCAACATAGTCGCGTATGAGATGGAAGCGCCGCTCTATATGCTTGGACTTCTAATGAGACCTTGGCTCCTTAGCAAGAGCTATGGCGCCATTATTATCGCAGTAGAGTGTTATGGCATCTGATGACATTACATCCAATTCCGCAATGAATTTCTTGAACCAGAAGCCTTCCTTAGCAGCTTCAGAGGTGGCGATGTATTCAGCTTCCATAGTAGAATCAGCAATGATCGGTTGTTTAGAACTCTTCCAATTCACCGTACCACCATTGCACAAGAACACATATCTAGATGTTGACTTCCTATCATCGACATCAGTCATGAAGTCTGAATCTGTGTATCCTTCTACCTTTAACTCTGATGATCCTCCAAAGACTAAGAATAAGTCTTTAGTTCTTCTCAAGTACTTAAGAATATTCTTCACAGCTATCCAGTGTTCTTCACCTGGATTTGACTGATATCTGCTTGTGACACTCACAGCAAGAGCTATATCAGGTCGTGTACATAGCATGGCATACATGAGGCTCCCAATTGCCGATGCATAGGGTATCTTGCTCATGCGTTGAATATCTTCAGATGTGTTGGGGCACATCTTCTTGGAGAGATGAATTCCATGCCTTAGGGGTAAGAGACCCCTCTTGGAGTTTTCCATGCTGAACCTTTTCAGCACTTCCTCTATATACATTTTCTGTGATAGGCCAAGCATCCTTTTAGATCTATCTCTATAGACCTTTATTCCCAAAATATAGGATGCTTCCCCAAGGTCTTTCATGGAGAATTCTTTTGACAACCAGACCTTGACCGAGGTTAGCATGGGAATATCATTTCCTATCAGGACGATGTCGTCCACGTACAGTACGAGAAATACGACAGCGCTCCCCCTAACCTTTTTGTAAACACACGGTTCCTCTTCGTTTTTGATGAAATCAAACGTTTTGATTGTATCATCGAAACGAGTGTTCCAACTCCGAGATGCTTGTTTTAGTCCATAAATGGACCTTTGCAGCTTGCAGACCTTGTGATCTCCATCACTGGAAGTGAAACCCAGAGGCTGTTCCATATAGATATCTTCATCAAGATATCCATTCAGGAAAGCAGTTTTCACATCCATCTGCCAGATTTCATAATCATGAAATGCTGCAATGGCAAGCAATGTTCGGATGGATTTCATCATGGCTACAGGTGAAAAGGTCTCCTGATAGTCAATGCCTTCGCGTTGACTATACCCTTTCGCCACCAGCCTTGCCTTAAAGGTCTCTACCTTTCCATCCGAACCTATTTTTCTTTTGTAGATTCATTTACATCCAATAGGTACAATACCTTCTGGTGGATCTACTAAGGTCCAGACTTGGTTGGAATGCATGGAGTCTAACTCTGACTTCATGGCTTCCAGCCATTTCTCGGAATTGATATCAAATATCGCCTCATCGTAGGTTTTGGGATCTTGTGTATGATCCCTATCTCCCACTAGGAATATTTCCTCGGTATCCTCTTCTAGTATACCTAAGTATCTATCGGGAGGATGGGAGACCCTACTAGATCTACGAGGTGGTTGAGGGACATCGTGTACTGGCTCTGTACTAATGGGTTCAATAGGATCTATGACTCGTTGCTTTTCAGAGACTTTCTCTTCAAGCTCAATTTTCCTCCCACTGCCTCTATCAAGAATAAACTGGTTTCCAAGAAGATGGCATGACGGCTCACAAACACATTGTGATCCTCTGAAACGTAAAAATTGTATCCTAATGACTCTTTAGGATATCCTATAATACGAGCACTTATGGTCCTAGCCTCTAGTTTGTCCGCCTGTAGTCTTTTGACATGGGCCGGACATCCCCAAATCTTGAGATGACCAAGACTTGGTTTCTTACCATGCCATATATCATACGGTGTGGTAGGGACGGATTTAGAGGGAACTCTATTTAGTAGATATACTGCGGTAAGTAAGGCATCTCCCCAAAGAAACATAGGTAAATTAGTGAAGCTCATCATGGACCTAACCATATCCAATAGGGTCCGATTTCTCCTCTCTGACACCCCGTTGAGTTGAGGTGTACCCGGAAGAGTCCATTGTGAGACTATGCCATTGTCCTTGAGATAGTTCCGAAATTCTCCACTAAGGTATTCTCCTCCTCGATCTAATCGAAGAGCCTTAAGAGGTTTTCAAGTTTGTTTTTCTATTTTATTCTTGAACTCTTTGAACTTTTCAAAAGATTCAGACTTGTGTCTCATAAGATACACATACCCATACCGTGAATAATCATCGATAAAGGTAATGAAGTACGAATAACGTCCCCTGGCTAGCACATCGAATGGGCCACATACATCTGTATGTACTAGGGTAAGTATTTCAGTGGTCCTCTCCCCATGTCCTACAAAGGGCAATCTAGCCATTTTTTCTTGAAGACAGGATTCGCAAACTGGATATGACTCGGAAATCAATGAGCCGAGAAGCCCATCTTTATCCATTTTGTTCATTCTGTCCTCTCCAATATGGCCAAGCTTGAGGTGCCACAAATATTTTTGGCTTATCTCATCCCTGTTTCTCTTGGATCCTTTGGCATTCACTACTTGCTCAGACACATTTATAGATACATCCATATGCAAATGATAGAGACTATCAATCATAAAACCACGTGCGACTATTTTATTTCTTAAATAAATAGAACAGCAGTCTTTGTCAAATGTAAAAACATGACCTTCCTGTGCTAGACATGAAACAGAAATCAAATTTCTGCTAGCAGCAGGTACATAATAGCAGTCTCTAAGTAATAAACTAAAACCAGACGGTAGTCGCAGATGGTAGGTGCCGACAGCCACAGCAGCAACTTTTGCCCCGTTGCCAACCCGAAGGGTTACCGCACCTTCCGCCAGCCTTCTACTTTCCTTTAGACCCTGCATGGTAGTGTACAAATGAGCACTAGAACCAGAATCTATAACCCAACTAGAAGTAGAAGAAACCGTTAGATTAGTTTCAATTATGAGCAAGTCTATACCTTCTGAAGATGTGTCAGTCTTCTTGTTCTTCAGGCTCTCGAGGTATGAAGGGCAGTTCCTTTTCCAGTGGCCGTCGACATTGCAGAGGAAACATTTTCCTTTGTCATTAGCTTTTTTCTTTTGAACTTCCTTCTTTGGCTTCTTGTCTTTCTTCTGCTTCTTTGCAGGCTTTTTTTTCTTCCAAGCAGACTTTCTCTTGGAACCAGAAGTCAACTCAGCAGCAAGGACATTGCCCCTTGAACCTTTCAAGACTCCCTCAGCAGTTACCAACATGTTGATCAGTTCAGTCTTAGTGCATTCAATCTTATTCATGTGGTAGTTTACTATAAACTGACCAAATGAATCAGGAAGCGACTGTAGGATCAAATCCACTTGCAATTCCTTGTGCATGTTCATTCCGAGCTTCTCAAGCTCCTCTAGGTCCTTGATCATAGTCAGACCGTGATCATGGACAGACTGCCCTTCGCGCATCTTTGTCTTGAAGAGCCTTTTGGACACTTCAAAACGAGCTGTGCGACTCTGCTCACCATACAACTCTTGCAGGTGTGCCAGTATGTCCCTAGCAGTCTTCATATTTTCATGCTGGCATTGGAGTTCATTTGACATGGATGCCATCATATAGCATTTAACTCTAATGTCATCATCCATCCATTTTTGATGCATCTGACGCTGAACATCAGTAGGACGTGTTGGTAGTGTGGGGATATCTGAATCGAGTATGTAGCCTATTTTCTCACAGTCCAAAACAATTTTGAGGTTTCTAAGCCAGTCCTTATAATTGGTTCCGGTCAATCGGTTTGTCTCAAGAATATGGGTCAAAGGGTTTGAAGCTGACATTGTATCTGCAGAGAGTAAAGATTCTAGTTAGACTTTTGTACTTGATCATTAATCTGTTCTAAGGTCTTTTAGAATAAATGTAACTCCCACTATTTTCTCGAATTCCTCACACTCCCCTGGTAGGACAACGAAAATCCTACACGACTAGGGTTTCTAGTGGGTACTGCGGTCCCACCGATCTACATGGCACCTCACCTAACAGTTATTGGTGACACATAGATGGATGAGTGTACAACTCTTGTACAATGCTTCTCAAGCATGTTGCAGTGTAACTTGGTCTCTAAGCCATGAAAACCTCACCTAACAGTTATTGGTCCCATTTCTTAGTTAAGTCAGACCCACCGTATAACCGTAGGAATAAAGTCGTCATTGGGTCCTCACCTAACAGTTATTGGTGCCCAACCCCATCTTTACCCTACAACATCTCATGTCTATAGAGAGGTCCAGCCCCCCGATGCAACTTGCCCACTGTGTCCAGCTGAGACAAATCAACATCAGAAAGACCTTAGCAGCTCTACTACAGTGGAAGACCTATTGACTTAATATTGGTTAATCAGGTCTTAGTGTTTGCAACTTGAGCTCTTCATAAGAGGTAATCGAACAATTGGTCAGGTAAGCAGGTGGGAGGCTCCCCTTACTCAGAGAGTAAGGTCCTAATTAAGTAACCACCTTTCATGCTTTTCTAGACACCAATTAGATCAATTAATCTAATATGACTTGCTCATGTCGGTTCACTCTCGACTTGATTGAGGAGGTTTTAATTTAGGTCTCAATTGGGTTTGCTACATCACATGTAAACCTATCTACCCGACTCACATTCACATCACATGCAAACGGCACATTGCAGGCAGTTATAATCGCAGCAATAATTAAAGCTAAACTTTAAATAGGTGATGATCATGGATTCTAGTTAGGTCGTATTACAAGCACATGCACGTCAATCGATCAACTGGTCTTCAACTCTTGAATTTGTTCCAAGCCTCCTTGACTCGATCCTTGACCAACTCTTGATCCAATCGCCATCAACCGCTTAGACCCCAGTTCATCTCATGCCTTGTCTTCAACTTGATCGTTGACGTACATCACATCACAGAAATACAACCAGATGTAAAATAAAAATAATAATAAATTACATCTCCTTTTAGGAGGCACGCAGGCCTCTCAAAACATCAAATAAGATGCATGCAAGCATCTGAAAAATTACATGACATTACAGATCACATCGCAGGTCATTACATTTGATACCAAAAGGGTTTGAATCCTATGATCATCACCACATGCAGCAATTATAATTTTCAGATCTGAAAACTAATTGATTATCTTATGACATAGGTTGCTGATCATGCTAATCATGATTCTAAACTCTGTAATCCCATTAACAATGCAATTAGAATCATCTTTTTATCGCATAAAAATCAGCATGTAAAAATCAGCACCCTAGAAAAAATCTGCATGCAGAAATTTTCAGCAAGCATGATCATTCAATTTTCAGATCTAATAAGCCTTTAGATAATTAATTCTTATCTTAATCTATGAAACCTGGCTCTGATACCACAGTTGGGAACCCGCCCATGCTGCAGAAAATTCAAAAAAAAATTCAGATGGCAGCGGAATCGACATAAGCGGGATCGACGTTCATCGCATGAACGTTGTTTCATGAACCGTTCGTAGTTAGGCAAGAATTAAAAACTTTTAAAAATATTAGAAGATCAGATCTTCACCTTGTGCGGGTAGATGATCACCGCAAACTGATGATCGTGGTTTTTGGATGAAGGTTCGCTTGAAGCCGTTCAAGTGTCCGGCCTCTACGGGTATCCACACGAAGCAGGATCCGATCCAAGCTCTCTATCTCACTGGGATGCTAGCTCCCTTGCAGAGATAACTTTTGATGGCTGATCTCATCTCTTTCTTTCAACTCTTGAATGTTCTTGAGAGGAGGAAGAAGAAGGATGAAGAAGAGGAAGAAGAAGAATCCCCACGTGTTGCCCAGATAGACAACCCAAGAGGGGGGGTGAATTGGGTTTTAAAATAATCTTACAATTTAAAACGATGTGGATGACTAATTAAAGCTATTGCAAGTTGTTCGATTAATTGCTATGTGCTGTGAGTGATATGAGAGTAAGAGAAAGAGAGACAATCAATCACAAACACCAAGTTTTATAGTGGTTCGGAGCTAACCCTTGCTCCTACGTCCACTCCCCAAGTCTCACTTGGGAATTCACTATAACCCCTTGGATTACAGCCGGTTGTTTTTCAAGCTCACAACCAAACTTGTTGTTTTACGAGCTCACAACTAACTCGGTCGGTTTTCCCAGGCTCATCGACTAGAACCAACCCCGATTGTTTTTCCGGGATCACAATCGAACCCTTACACGTTGGTTTTACACTCGGCTCACCAACCAACCTCTATACCCTTGATTCAATCCCCCGATTGAACCAAGCAAAGACAATGTGTAGATGAAAAGAACAAACAGAAAAATACAGCTTCTCAAAAGCAGATAAATGGCAATATGAACAATAACGAAGTTAAGAGCCCTCAAACGCTTTTAAGTTGGAGAAGAGGAAGGGCTTCTTGAACTTCGGGTCTCCTCTTGAATGTGTAGTCGACTTGAATGCAGGAGGAGGCTCTTTCAATGTTGGGAAGAAGTAGGTGGATGCAGTTAATGCTGCTCTTCCCTCTTTTTCATTGAAGAACAAGTTGCAGAGATTGAAAGCTTGATTACTTGGAGTGGAATGGTTGTTCTCTCCTTTGCTACAGTCCTCTGTGGCTATTTAAACCAACCCCCACGGAAACTAGCCGTTAGAGAGCTTTTTCTGCCCATTCTGCACACTCTGTACACCCTGACAATGTGTCCGTTGGTGGGTTGGAGTCGACTCGCGCGATCAGGAGTCGACTCGGCTGTAGCGGGAGTCGACTCATGCTTTTCTGGAGTCGACTCAGCAACTGTTTCGGATTTGAATTAAAGTAGCCTCTTAGACTGGGAGTCGACTCGTCTTGACCTGGAGTCGACTCGCCAACTTCTGGAGCTGACTTGGCTTTCTCGGAGTCGGCTCATCCCATGGAGTCCGTGGATCTATTTTTGAATTTGGTCCACTCGAGTCGACTCGACAATCCTAGGAGTCGACCCGGCGCTCAGAGCCCGAACTCCCTATCTTCTGTCTTTTGCCTCGTCCAGTCTTGGAGTCGACTCGAACTTCCCCGTAGTCGACTCGGCTCTCAGTTTTCGAAACACTGTCTTCTGTCTTTTTGATGTAGAGCTGCCTTGGAGTCGACTCTAGCTGTCTGGGAGTCGACTCGAATCTCAGAGATAGTAAATTGGTCTTCTGTCTTCTTTGTGGTCGCGGAGTCTCGGAGTCGACTCGCGTATTGCGGGAGTCGACTCGAATCTCAGAGTTCGAAAAACGTTCTCTGACTTCTTCCTTGTGTTCCTCTGAGAGTCGACTCTCACTTTCTTTGAAGTCGACTTGCCAACCATCGGAGTCGACTCGCGTTCCACTGGAGTCGACTCGAATCTCAGACCCGAAAACTGCTCTCTGACTTTTCTGCCTGTGGCTCCTTCGAGTCGACTCTTGCTACCCTGGAGTCGACTCGGTGAACATCGGAGTCGACTCGCGCACTTCAGGAGTCGACTCGCTGACAGGTTTGAGTTGATGCTTTCTGTTCGTCTGTCTGTTCTAAGTCGGAGTCGACTCGTACTTATCCGGAGTCGACCCGAGCCCGTGCCAGTGAACTTGATACGCTTGGAGTCGACTCGTGATACTCTGGAGTCGACTCGAGTCTCAGACTTTGGTTCAGGCTGACTTCTTAACTTATCCAAAATATTATGAACCAAGTCTAGAGACACTTAGACAAGATTTTCACTGAGACACTTAATTGAATTCATTAGTAAATAAGAGATATACTCAAATGCTTTGAGCTCATCAAAATCAAATAGGGTTTTAATCAATCACTCCACAATCTCTCCCTTTTTGATGATGACAAAACATTGAGTATATGTAAAGTGAATTGCTCAATAAACAATGAAATAAAATCCATAATTGAATTCAAATGTCTGGTAATTCAATTTATCCAAGCTTGAAAGGAGTGAAACAATAAATTTCGGAGTTAAAGCTCCCCTTTCATTTGGAATTATATAAGCCTTCATATTATACAATCAATTGTTTGGCTTATATATCTTTAATGATTTAACTTGATTAATATTCAGATTCTCTCCCTCAACATATGCATTCTACTATGTTTTGATTCTCTGAATTTTCTTTTAATGCTTTGAAGTTTTTGAACTGAATTTTTTGTTTTTAGAGGGAAAATCTGTCAATTTGTTCTTGAGTAGGATTCAGCTAATCTCCGAATATTCCTTGAATAGATTCTGGAGATTACTCCATTAGGAGCCCCAAAAGAGAGATAATGAGCCTCGAGGTACCAAATCCACTTAGAACAAATTTTGTGTGTTTTAACAGTTTTTTTGATTTTCATTGATTCCTTTTACATATTTTATACATATTTCTCTCCCTTTTTGTCATCGTATCAAAAAGAAGGTAAGCACACACAATCAATGGCACAACCAATCAATCATCAAATGGCACAGAATTGAAGAAAATATGGCTACTCATTGTATTGATTTGCATGTAAATACATTTGAGAGTACAAAAAATAAGGCAAAACAATACAGTCAAAACAAAACACAAAAAGTAGCTATGGTTTCCTCGAGGATGTAGCTCCTCCTCTCGAAGATGTATCTCCTCCTCTCGAGGACGTGGCTCCTCCTCTCGAGGATGTATCTCCTCCTCTCGAGGACGTGGCTCCTCCTCTCGAGGATGTAGCTCCTCCTCTCAATCTGCTCTGCTCCATGAGGAGGGTGACTGCATCTGTAATATGCCCGAGCTGAGTGATAATGGACGAAGTGGCTCTGCTATGTGTAGTAGAGAGCTCAGTCACCGACGTCTGAAGTGCGTCCAGCTTGTCGATGAGCACATTCGACAAGCGCTCGGCCCCCTCGGTAGTGGTGTGCATGTCACGACCGATGTCCTCCCTCATCTGTCGAGTGGTGCTCGTGACCTCACTCATGCTATGAAACTGGGCCTGGAGCAAAGTCCTCATGTTGTAGATCTCTTCCCGCACATGAGCCGTCATGTCAGTCACGGCCGTCAGGGAAGGGACCAACACTGAGGATGGAGCGGGAGAGGGAGCAGGCACCGAACCTCGGAGCTTTCAAAGCAACTCATCCCTCAGATCTCGGACTATCTCCTGCCGCAGCTCCCGGAGCTGCTCAGGAGCGATGCGGACCTCCATGGATGGTGGAGCCGAGGAGGAGGGTCCGGCGGAGGTGGTAGGAGCAGAAGTGGATGGAAAGTCTGGTAAGTCGGGAAGGTCAGAGTCTGGCTCAGGACTGGGGGAAGGTCTGGTGGTCTGTGTGGTGATGGAAGACTTCCTAACCCATGTCTCCTCTCTCTTCCGAAACCCCATCCTGTGTAGGGTCCCTGCACGCGTGCGATCAGTCCATCGCAATGCGCGAAAGGGTTCCCCCTCAGGGATAGGAATCTCGTACTCCCTAAATAACAAGGTGAAGACCATACCGTAGGGCAAAGTGAGCCTAGGTCTGTCTAGTGGCTCACACATGTATCGATATATGAGTTTGGGGAAGTTGATTGGGGTGTCATGAAGCATGTAGAACATGAGAGCTAGGTCTCTCTCAGATACAAAGTCAAATCTCCCGGTCTTAGGGAAGATGGACCTAGACAATATACTTAGGAGGATCCGCATCTCAATCGGAAGTGAGCTAGCGGATACCTCGTCTAAGGGTGACTGGGGTGGATGCCCTAGAACGGCCGTAAGGGCCTCAACCCTGTCCTCGGGATGTGTGGGAGCCACCCCTACTAGTGGAAGGTGGAGGATGTGGGCAATAAGATCCTCCGTAATGAACAGAGGGACACCGGCTACCGTGCCCTCGATACCCCCATCTCCCCGATGGACGGTACCGTAAAACTCTCTAATGAGCCCTGGATATGTGGGGAGATCTAAGGTGAGGAAGTACTCTAACCCCTGGGCCCTAAGTCTATCACTTATAGTGAACCCTTCCCGGGAGAGATAGTCGAAGTCGACATATCTCCCGGTGGTGACGGCCTTCCCGGCTAATGGCCTCGCGGGAACCGCCCTTGGCGGGGAACGAGCCGGAGGTTGTGGCCTCGCGGGATCGTGCCGAGCCTTGGAGCGCCTCTCGGGACCGGCCTCGGGTCGGGACCTCTTCCAGACTACGGTTTTACGCGGCATAATGACCTAGAATGGGATGAAAACCTAAAGGATGGTGAAAGGTCGACGGAGAAGGCTTGGGAACGACCGGGGACGACCTAGGAAGGGAGGAAAACCCTAAGGGACGGTGAAAAATCGACGGGAAAAGGCCTTTGGGACGACCGGGGACGACCTAGGACTCGGCTTTAGGGCTTGTGAACAGTGGCGGCTGAGAAAGAAGTGTTTTCGAAACGACAAAGTTAGGGTTAAAAAGTCGGATCCCGACTGCAAGTCGACTCCACTGAGTCGCGAGTCGACTCGACCTCGAGTCGACTCCAGAATATGCGCGAGTCGACTCTCCTTATGCGCCTGTAGACCTCGAGTCGACTCCCGACTATATGAGAGTCGACTCCCCCTCTGCTGCCATCTTTGCGAGTCGACTCCCGCAAATGCGCGAGTCGACTCCCCCTTAGGAGCCGACTCTGAAACTTACTCGAGTCGTCTCTAACTTTGGCACGCACCTAAAAATCATGTTATGTTCGTGCCGAATGAGGGAAAATCACTAAATTATGATCTGATTTGATGATCATTGAAAAGAAACTCTATTTTAACCACAATCTAATCATCAAAATCAACGAATCTAGTGGAAACTACCACTAGGATGGATCAATCACTCCTAATCCCCTCCTAAGCACACTAAACCTCTCTTCACTTAGGGGTTTTGTAAAAATGTCTGCTAATTGATCATCAGTACAAACAAATTGTAGTATCACATCACCATTCAGTACATGATCTCTTATGAAGTGATGTCTTATCTCAATGTGTTTAGTTCTTGAATGCTGAATTGGATTTTTAGTTAGATTAATGGCACTTGTATTATCACAGTTAATAGGTATTTTATCTTGTTTAATGCCATAATCTTCTAATTGTTGTTTGATCCACAAGATTTGAGCACAACAACTCCCGGCTGCAACATATTCAGCTTCAGCAGTAGATAATGCAACCGAGTTTTGTTTCTTGCTAAACCATGAGATTAGGTTTTCTCCTAGAAATTGACAAGACCCGCTGGTACTTTTTCTATCAAGCTTACATCCAGCGAAGTCTGAATCTGTGTATCCTATTAAGTTTAGGCTAGATTCTTTAGAGTACCATAACCCTATATTCTTAGTTCCTATTAAGTATTTAAAAATTCTCTTAACTGCAACTAGATGTGATTCCTTAGGATTAGCCTGATATCTAGCACACATGCAGACACTAAACATAATATCAGGTCTACTTGCAGTAAGATACAATAAAGATCCTATCATACCTCTATACAGTTTCTGATCTACAGATTTACCTGATTCATCTTGGTCTAATTTGCATGATGAGCTCATGGGGGTGCTGATTGACTTGTTTCCCTCCATATCAAACTTCTTGAGCATCTCCTTGATATATTTGGCTTGATTGATGAAGATGCCTCCTTCAGACTGTTTGATTTGAAGCCCGAGAAAGTAGTTCAGCTCTCCCATTATGCTCATCTCAAATTCACTCTGCATCAAATCAGCAAATTCTTCGCAGAGGCGATTGTTAGTAGCACCGAAAATGATATCATCAACATAAATCTGTACTAGTAGCATATCTTGGTTTTTCTTTTTCAGAAATAGTGTTGTATCTACATTACCCCTAGAGAACTCATGTTCTAGTAGGAATTTGCTAAGCCTCTCATACCATGCTCTAGGTGCTTGTTTTAAACCATAAAGTGCTTTGTTCAGTTTATATACATGATTAGGGTATTGATGATTTTCAAAACCAGGAGGTTGTTCTATATATACCTCCTCATTTATATACCCATTTAAAAATGCACTTTTTACATCCATTTGAAATAGTTTGAAATCCTTAGAGCATGCATATGCTAATAATAATCTAATAGCCTCAAGTCTAGCTACAGGAGCAAAGGTTTCATCAAAATCTATACCTTCTTCTTGATTATAACCCTTTGCTACTAGTCTAGCCTTATTCCTTATAACAATTCCATTTTCATCAAGTTTATTTTTATAAATCCATTTAGTACCTATAATCGGATATTCAGAAGGTCTCTCTACTAGATTCCATACCTTGTTTCTAGTAAATTGGTTTAATTCTTCTTGCATTGCATTTATCCAATTTACATCATTTTCGGCTTCTTCTATATGTTTGGGCTCAAAGTGTGAGACGAAAGCTAGATGGTTATTTAAATTCCTAAGAGATGCTCTAGTCCTAATCGGTTGAGATGGATCATCTAGAATTAGTTCCTTAGGATGCCCGTGAGCATACCTCCAAGCTTTAGTTAGCCCATGATTCACAATAGCCTCTTGGCTTGATGATGCTCCTTCAATCAATTTTTGATTATCATCTTGTAATGTCATCTTATCTATCTTTTCTTCAAGAATTTCAGCATCATCATCAAAGTTAACTTTCTTACTAGAGGAGATGTCACTAGAATCATCAAATACAACATGTATAGATTCTTCTATAACTAAGGTTCTTTTATTAAAGACTCTATAGGCTTTACTAGTTGTAGAGTAACCTAAGAATATTTCCTCATCAGATTTAGAGTCAAATTTACCTAGATTATCTTTCCCATTATTATGAACAAAACACCTACATCCAAAAACATGAAAGTAATTAACTTTTGGTTTTCTGTTTTTCCAAAGTTCATAAGGTGTTTTCTTTATGATGGGTCTCAATAGAACTCTATTTAATATATGACAAGAAGTATTAATGGCTTCTCCCCAAAAGTACTTAGGGAGGTTACTTTCACATAACATAGTTCTAGCCATTTCCTCTAGAGTTCTATTTTTCCTCTCCACAACTTCATTTTGTTGTGGTGTCCTAGGTGCAGAAAAATTATGGGTTATCCCCTTTTTACTACAAAACTCATCAAATGACTGATTTTCGAATTCGGTACCATGGTCACTTCTAATGGCTATTACTGAAGTATCTCTAGCATTGGTTACTTCCTTATGAAACTTTTTAAATACTGAAAAAGCTTGATCTTTATGTGCTAAGAACATAACCCAAGTGTATCTAGAATAGTCATCTACAATAACTAGACCATATTTATTTCCACCTAGGCTAGTGGTTCTAGTTGGTCCGAATAGGTCCATGTGTAATAATTCTAGAGGTCTAGATGTAGAGACATATTTTATGGATTTAAATGAGTTCCTAGATTGTTTGCCAAATTGACATGCTTCACATATTTTGTTCTTCTCATATTTTAATTTTGGCAAACCTATCACGGAATCTCTTTTAACTAGTTTAGTTATTGTGTCCATGCTTGCATGACCTAACTTACGGTGCCATAACCAGCTAGCATCATTATCCTTAGTTTCATTAACAACTAGACATTGGTTATGTTTGGCAAGATCTTCAAGGTCTACAACATACACATTCCCACGTCTAATTCCTTTAGAAACTAAACTATTGTCATTAGGGTTTGTTATAATGCATAGTGATGGTTTAAACATAACATCATACCCTTTATCACATAATTGACTAATGCTTAATAAGTTATGCTTAAGACCATCAACATATCTAACATTATCAATAAAAGTAGAAGGGGTAATTTGAACTTTACCAATACCAATGATGTGACCTTGGTTGTTGTCTCCAAAAGTCATAGCACCTCCCTTCTTAGCTTCAAGGGTGAAAAATTGATCCTTGTCACCCGTCATGTGTCTTGAGCAGCCACTATCCAAATACCAGCAGTTTTTGTTGACTTTGGCTGCAAGACACTCCTACACAAGCAAATCATATCATCTTAGGTACCCAAGTTTTCTTGGGTCCTTCATGGTTAGTCAAGTTGGTTCCTTTTGGAACCCATACCCTTTTAATTTTCCTTTTTGTTTTACCTTTCCTAAAATTACACACATTTGCTTTATGACCTATAGTTCCACAACAAAAGCAGGTTATTTTCTTAGTTTTACTTTTCCCAGCTTTAACAAAGAAGTTACTAAGAAGTTTTTGTTTATTTCTTGGTTTATATCCTAAATCCGCTTTATTAAATACTGCTCGTTGACTATTTAGTATCATATTTAACTTTTCAGAACTATATGTAAATTTTTCAACCAAAGGTTTGTATTTGTTAAGTTCTTTAGTTAGTGTTTGATTTTCTGCTTTTAGATCATTTAGTTCTTTTGTGAGATCCTTGTTTAAGATTTGTTTATGGTTTTTAAGTTCTGAAAATTCCTTAGTTAGTTCTTCGTTATCTTTACTTAAGGTGTTAGTTTTCTTAATTAAGAGTTGGTTGCTTGTCTTAAGTTCTAGATTTTCTATGGTGATACAGTCCTTATCCTTAACTAGTTTATCGCATTTAAGTATGTATGATTGTTTAGCTATTTTTAGTTCTTTATTCTTAAGATTTATGGCCTTATATTCTATCATTAATTCATTAAATGCATCATAAAGTTCATCAAAAGAAAAATCGAGATGTGATTCAGATGTTACCTCATTTTCATTGGCCATGAAGCACAAATTGGCCTTTTCTTCTTGTTCTTCATCCGATGATGAAGATGATGCGTCGGAGTCCGATAAGGTGGTGACGAGGGCTTTCTTCTTCTTGTACTTGTTGCCCTTCTTTAGTAAGGGACACTCAGCTATGATGTGTCCCGGTTTTTTACACTCATAGCAGCCAATCCCCTCATTTTCCCTTTCCTTACCTTTGTCCTTGCAGTAGAAATTTGAGGGGCCTCTCCTTTGATGATAGGACTTCTTGTGATTGATGAATTTTCTGAATTTGCGCACAAGAAGAGCCTCACCATCATCTTCCTCATGTTCTTCTTCTTCACTGCTGCTACTGCAAGACAAGTCCTTGTTAGATGAAGTAGATTTAAGAGCTATTACCTTTTTCTTATGGGAGGACTCTTCCTCGTTGTGTTGCTTCATGGTTAGCTCGTGCGTCATTAGGGATCCAAGAAGCTCCTCAAGTGGTAACTTGTTCAAGTCCTTGGCTTCTTGGATTGCCGTCACTTTAGCTTCCCATGACCTTGGTAGACAACGAAGGATTTTCCTGACAAGCTCACTGTTAGTATAGTTCTTGCCAAGGCTTTTTAGGCCATTGACAATGTCAGTAAACCTAGTGAACATGCATGTGATTGTTTCATTAGAATCCATTTTAAATAGTTCATACTTATGAACCAAAATATTTATTTTGGATTCTTTGACTTGATTCGTGCCCTCATGGGTCACTTCAAGTCTATCCCAAATCTCTTTTGCAGAATTGCAAGTTGAGACCCTATTGAATTCATTTCTATCTAAGGCACAATAAAGCACATTCATAGCTTTAGAGTTTAGTTGTGCCTTTCTCATGTCATGTTCATCCCAATCCTTTTCTAGTTTGGGTACCGTGACACCCTCTACATATATGGATGGGATGTATGGCCCATTTACTACAATGGTCCACATCTCATAGTCTTGGGCTTGGATGAATATTCTCATCCTAGCCTTCCAATATGAGTAGTCGGATCCATTAAAGAATGGGGGTCTTTGGGTGGACTGACCCTCAATGTGGGAAGATCCAAATGGGGTTGTCATTTCGATCTTTTACTCTTGGGTAGAAGAGTTTGGGCTCTGATACCACTTGTTGCCCAGATAGACAACCCAAGAGGAGGGGGTGAATTGGGTTTTAAAATAATCTTACAATTTAAAACGATGTGGATGACTAATTAAAGCTATTGCAAGTTGTTCGATTAATTGCTATGTGCTGTGAGTGATATGAGAGTAAGAGAAAGAGAGACAATCAATCACAAACACCAAGTTTTATAGTGGTTCGGAGCTAACCCTTGCTCCTACGTCCACTCCCCAAGTCTCACTTGGAAATTCACTATAACCCCTTGGATTACAGCCGGTTGTTTTCCAAGCTCACAACCAAACTTGTTGTTTTACGGGCTCACAACTAACTCGGTCGGTTTTTCCAGGCTCACCGACTAGAACCAACCCCGATTGTTTTTCCGGGATCACAATCGAACCCTTACACGTTGGTTTTACACTCGGCTCACCAACCAACCTCTATACCCTTGATTCAATCCTCCGATTGAACCAAGCAAAGACAATGTGTAGATGAAAAGAACAAACAGAAAAATACAGCTTCTCAAAAGCAGATAAATGGCAATATGAACAATAACGAAGTTAAGAGCCCTCAAACGCTTTTAAGTTGGAGAAGAGGAAGGGCTTCTTGAACTTCGGGTCTCCTCTTGAATGTGTAGTCGACTTGAATGCAGGAGGAGGCTCTTTCAATGTTGGGAAGAAGTAGGTGGATGCAGTTAATGCTGCTCTTCCCTCTTTTTCGTTGAAGAACAAGTTGCAGAGATTGAAAGCTTGATTACTTGGAGTGGAATGGTTGTTCTCTCCTTTGCTACAGTCCTCTGTGGCTATTTAAACCAACCCCCATGGAAACTAGCCGTTAGAGAGCTTTTTCTACCCGTTCTGCACACTCTGTACACCCTGACAATGTGTCCGTTGGTGGGTTGGAGTCGACTCGTGCGATCAGGAGTCGACTCGGCTGTAGCGGGAGTCGACTCATGCTTTTCTGGAGTCGACTCGGCAACTGTTTCGGATTTGAATTAAAGTAGCCTCTTAGACTGGGAGTCGACTCGTCTTGACCTGGAGTCGACTCGCCAACTTCTGGAGCTGACTTGGCTTTCTCGGAGTCGGCTCATCCCATGGAGTCCGTGGATCTATTTTTGAATTTGGTCCACTCGAGTCGACTCGACAATCCTGGGAGTCGACCCGGCGCTCAGAGCCCGAACTCCCTATCTTCTGTCTTTTGCCTCGTCCAGTCTTGGAGTCGACTCGAACTTCTCCGGAGTCGACTCGGCTCTCAGTTTCCGAAACACTGTCTTCTGTCTTTTTGATGTAGAGCTGCCTTGGAGTCGACTCTAGCTGTCTGGGAGTCGACTCGAATCTCAGAGACAGTAAATTGGTCTTCTGTCTTCTTTGTGGTCGCGGAGTCTCGGAGTCGACTCGCGTATTGCGGGAGTCGACTCGAATCTCAGAGTTCGAAAAACGTTCTCTGACTTTTTCCTTGTGTTCCTCTGAGAGTCGACTCTCACTTTCTTTGAAGTCGACTTGCCAACCATCGGAGTCGACTCGCGTTCCACTGGAGTCAACTCGAATCTCAGACCCGAAAACTGCTCTCTGACTTTTCTGCCTGTGGCTCCTTGGAGTCGACTCTTGCTACCCTGGAGTCGACTCGGTGAACATCGAAGTCGACTCGCGCACTTCAGGAGTCGACTCGCTGACAGGTTTTGAGTTGATGCTTTCTGTTCGTCTGTCTGTTCTAAGTCGGAGTCGACTCGTACTTATCCGGAGTCGACTCGAGCCCGTGCCAGTGAACTTGATACGCTTGGAGTCGACTCGTGATACTCTGGAGTCGACTCGAGTCTTAGACTTTGGTTCAGGCTGACTTCTTAACTTATCCAAAATATTATGAACCAAGTCTAGAGACACTTAGACAAGATTTTCACTGAGATACTTAATTGAATTCATTAGTAAACAAGAGATATACTCAAATGCTTTGAGCTCATCAAAATTAAATAGGGTTTTAATCAATCACTCCACACCACGTAGCCTTCTTTTCTTCCTTGCGTTGGATGAAGGAAGAAGGGAGGAAGAGGATGCCGCCAACACCTTGGACTTGTTCTTCCTTGCTTGCGGCTGAACCAAGAGGAGAGGAGAGGGAGGTGTACGGCAGCAAGGAGAGGGAGAGCACTAACTAGGGCGCCGGCCTCATGCCTCCTTATAAAGCCATCTAGGGCTCCTACAAATTTGGAGCCCTAGACAAGTTTCCAAAGAGGGGGCGCCGGCCCCCTCTCTTCATGCCGCACCATGAGATCAAAAGAGAGGGGCGTGAGCCCCTCCCTCTTATGTTGCCCTAATCCTCATTAAGTAAGGTTTTGGTTGCCCTAATGTGGTCAAGCCCTAATCCAATTAGGCTTAGCCCAAGGGTGAACCAATTTGGATCCAATCTAGGTAAGTCCTAATCCAATTAGAACTTAAATCAATTTTGACTCAATTGAACTCTTCAATCCTAATCCAATTAAGAGTCTTATTGATTCATTAGATTAATAATTAATTGTGACTTAAGAAATCCTAATCCAAATTAGGACATATTTAATTTTAGTCCTAATCCAATTAGGACTCTAATTGAATCCGAAGTCCTAATCTAATTAGGATTTCTAGGAATCCTATTCTAAGTAGGAATCCAAAGATGAATTCAAAATCCTAATCTAATTAGGATTGTAGGAATCCTACTCAAAGTAGAAATCCCAGTCCTACTCCAAATAGGATTTCCAGTCCTAATCTAATTAGAACTCTAGGAATCCTACTCCAAGTAGGATTTGTGTTTTAAGTCCAATTAATCAATTCCCATTCCTTCTTCAACTTCTTATCAATCGAATTGATTACTCGTGATTCATAATCACTTTTCAACCATCAGATCGGTCAATACTTCTAGTGTGTGTGACTCCATAGGTTCTACTCTGACTGGTAGTGAGATATATTATGATCTCTATCATAATATCATTGAAAACTCCTTTCAATGGATTGGAACGATTCCAACTCTACTCATTAGGGTTTATCGATCATCGAGATAATCCCTGTGAGTCCCACCATCCACCAGTGACACCTAGCAGCATGTAGTGGCTATCCAGTAGAATAGAATGATGAACCTCTAGGTGCAGTTATCATGTGATACAGTCCTACTATCATGGATCCCTACAGGACGGAGGTCATGGACAACTCGTCAAACCCCATCGTCTGTCATATGTGAAGATTTATTCGACTTGAGTTCGAGAGTGGAAAACTCTTTCTCCACTGTGCATACTGCCCCGGCCGAGGTCTTACGAACTCAGTCTTATAAATCACATAGCATCTCTCCTTATCTATCAAGGTCGATAGATTCCTTATAGGTGCATACCCTACTCCTACAGTAAACTTACTGCAGCCAATCTACACTGCATGGACCTATATGGATAGAGACCATGTATGTGTGCAGTCAAACTACAATAACCTCAGGTCAAAAGGACCAGTCACACTACTGCAACATCAAGCAAGTCACTGACGAGTGGATAGACATCCAAGTGACTTCTTGTCTTGGTCACGCTCAGTACCCTTATTCTCTAACAAGCACCTGCACTATCACTTCAGTGTCCCTACACTGTGGACTCAAGTCTCGTCCATCCAGAAGGAAAGTGATCTGTGCACTGATCGGATCGATCACCGTCCTCGTGATGATCCATTGATCAGGAGCATTTAGAAATTAATCACCAATGATACATGGCTCAAATTCTCAACTCTTGAGAATATGCATCATCATCTTATTAATTTCTTGGACGATTCATAGACACATAAATAATATGAATGAAAAGATGCCTTTTATTTATTCAATAATAAATAGTCAAGTACAAAATTATGTCCCTAGAATTAACAATGTGTCAGCCAGATTGGCTTCTAGGGCATACATCTAACATCGACCTCGTTTCCGACCCATTCTAGGTCCTCTCCCTCGAGTTTGCTTCCATTTCTGTTGCCCAGATAGACAACCCAAGAGGGGGGGGGGTGAATTTGGTTTTTAAATTAACTTGAATATTTAAAACTTTGTGGATGATTAATTTAAAACTATAGCAAGTTGTTTAATTAAAGCTAAGTGCTGTGAGTAGTGTCCGGGGAAGAAGATGAGAGACAATGCACTACAAACACAAAGTTTTATAGTGGTTCGGAGCTAACCCTTGCTCCTACGTCCACTCCCCAAGTCTCACTTGGGAATTTCACTATAACCCCCTTGGATTACAGCCGGTTGTTTTGCAAGCTCACAACCAAACTTGTTGTTTTACGAGCTCACAACGAACTCGGTCGGTTTTCCCAGGCTCACCGACTAGAACCAAACCCCGATTGTTTTCCCGGGCTCACAATCAAACCCTTACACACGTTGGTTTTAACTTGGCTCACCATCCAACCTTAAACCCCTTGATTCAATCCCCCGATTGAATCAAGTAAATACAAGAGATAGAAGAAAACAGAAAATAGCTTCTCAAAAAGCAGATTTAAAACAATATAATCGTAAAGGAGTTAGAAGCCCTCAAACGCTTTTAAGCTGGTGAAGAGGTATGGCTTCTGGAACTCCGGTCTCCTCTTGAAAGAGTGGTCGACTTGAATGCAGGAGGAGGAAGCTTTGATTGTTGGGAAGAAGTTGTTGGAGCAGTAAATGCAGATCTCCCCTTTTTCGTTTAAGAGCACTTGGAGAGCTTGAAAACTTGAATGCTTGGAGTGGAATGCCTATTCTCTGCCTTGCTACAGTCCTCTGTGGCTATTTAAGCCAACCCCCACGGAAACTAGCCGTTACTCTGCTTTTTCTGGCCGTTCTGCACACTCTGCGCAGCCTGACAATATGACCGTTGGTGGGTTGGAGTCGACTCGCGCGATCAGGAGTCGACTCGGCTGTAGCAGGAGTCGACTCATGCTTTTCCGGAGTCGACTCGGCAACTGTTCCAAATTTGAATTAAAGTTGCCGTCTTGACTGGGAGTCGACTCGTCTTGACCTGGAGTCGACTCGCCAACTTCTAGAGCTGACGTGGCAATTTTGGAGTCGGCTTATCCACTGAAGTCCGTGGATCCAAATTTGAATTTTGTCCACTCGAGTCGACTCGACTGTCCTGGGAGTCGACTCGAATCTCAGAGCCCGAACTCCCGATTCTCTGTCTTTTGGCTCATCCAGTCTTGGAGTCGACTCGAACTTCCTTGGAGTCGACTCGGCTCTCAGTTTCCGAAAGTTGGTCTTCTGCCTTTTGACGTGAAGCTTGTCTCGGAGTCGACTCGAGCTGTCTGTGAGTCGACTCGAATCTCAGAGGCAGTAACATGGTCTTCTGTCTGTTGATGGTCGCTCAGTCTCGGAGTCGACTCGCGTACTGCGGGAGTCGACTCGAATCTCAGAGTCCGAAAATCGTTCTCTGACTTTTTCTTTGTGTTCCTCTGAGAGTCGACTCTTACCTTCTTTGGAGTCGACCTGCCAACCATCGGAGTCGACTCGCGTTCCACTGGAGTCGACTCGAATCTCAGACCCGAAAACTGCTCTCTGACTTTTCTTTGTGTTTCTCTTGGAGTCGACTCTTACTACCCTGGAGTCGACTCGTTGAACATTGGAGTCGACTCGCGCACTTCGGGAGTCGACTCGTTGACAGTTTCTGAGTTGAAGCTTTCTATCCTTCTGTCTGTTCTCAGTCGGAGTCGACTCGTACTGATCTGGAGTCGACTCGAGCTCGTGCCAGTGAACTTGATACGCTTGGAGTCGACTCGTGATACTCGGGAGTTGACTCGAGTCTCAGACATTGGTTCATGCAGACTTCTTAACTTATCCAAAATACTATGAACCAAGTCTAGAAACACTTGGACAGGATTTTCACTGAAACACTCAATTGAATTCATTAGTAATCACAAGATATACTCAAATGCTTTGAGCTCATCAAAATCAAATGGGGTTTTAATCAATCACTCCACAATTTCTCTTGTCCATCCCTCGGTTTTTAGGTCAAAATGCCTAGGAAAGCTGTTGTCCCGAGTCGGAAGAGACTGTTGGGGTATGTGGAGACCTTTAGTGATGAAGAGAATTGAAGGAGAATCAATTCTGAATAGTTCCGTCTGGTGGACTGTCGGAGTCGAGTCGACTCGGGAACAGTCGAGTCGACTCGAGGTCTGTCGAGTCGACCCGAGAGGAGAAAGCCGCAAAAACCATGTTTCTGTCTGGACTGTCAGAGTCGACTCGAACTACAGTCGAGTCGACTCGGAGCATCGTCGAGTCGACTCGAGATACAGTGGAGTCGACTCGAGATCGTGCCAGTTAAACTGGAAGTTGTTTAGACGTGCCAGAGTCGACTCGGACTTCAGCCGAGTCGACTCGGGCTCGCGGGAAATCATACGGATGAGTTTCTTTTTGGTGTTTTGTTGGCGTTTCGACGGCTATGATCATCTGAAGGTCTTGAGACTATATATAGGACTCATGAGAGCCCTAGGGTTAAAAAGGTATTGGCCGTATTTTGAGAGAGACTCTTGTTTGTGAGGCTAGGGTTCTAGAGAAGAAGAGGATTGGGATCCTACTTCTTGTGCAAGGGGAATTCTGTGTGAATCTCTTGTAGATCGATCGCTTGTGATCGTTCGGGTGTGTGCTATCTCTGTAATCAGTTCATCCTTATTGAGATTTGGAGCGGTGGAGGACGTAGGCTATTTGTAGCCGAACCTCGTTACATCTTTGTGTTTGCTTTGCTATTTTCTTCCTTCTTCTTCCTTTGATCTTTGATAATCCGTTGCGGTGCTCAAGTGTTTTACCCTACTGATACCAAGGGGTAATCTTTTGCCCTTCGTAGGCGGAGCGAAGAGGTGATCCTTGAGTCCGGAGTCGAGGGAGCGAGAGAGTGCTTATCCGTTTGTATCTCTCTTGCTTGTCCGACGTCGATGGCGGCGCTGGTGTGAGTGGGTTCCGGCGTGGGCGACGACAACAATTGGTATCAGAGCTATTGGTTATTCTGCAATGGCGGATGAAGGGAAGTTGCGAATTGAGAAGTTCAATGGCACGAACTTCGGGTTTTGGAAGATGCAAATAGAAGATTACCTTTACCAGAAGGATCTCTATTTACCTCTTGGAGGTAGAGCAAAGAAACCAGAGAAGATGTCCGATGAAGACTGGGAGGTCCTCGATCGGAAGACGCTCGGCACCATCAGATTGTCACTTGCATCCCAAGTGGCATTCAACATCAAAAATGAGAAGCGACGATGGAGTTGATGGCAACATTGTCGCGGATGTACGAGAAACCCTCAGCATCAAACAAGGTATTTCTCATGAAGAGGTTGTTTAATCTTCGTATGAAAAATGGCGGCAGCGTAGCAGAATACCTCAACGAGTTCAATGGACTCACGGCCCAGTTGGAGTCAGTGGAGATTAGTTTTGACGATGAGATTCGGGCATTGCTAATCCTCTCCGGATTGCCTGATAGCTGGGAGGGCCTGGTGATGGCGGTCAGCAACTCTTCGGCAATGGGGAAGTTGATTTTTGATGACGTTGTGGGAGTGCTTCTGAGTGAAAAAGCAAGAAGAAAATCTTCTGGAGCTACGGAGTCGTCTGGAAGTGCACTAAACACCTCTGACCGGGGAAGACAAAAGAAGGACGGTCGATTTCGAAGCGACTCGAAGTCGAGATCCAGCAGGTCTCGAGCACCTCAGAACAAGGGAGCGAAGTGCTGGAACTGCGGGAAGACGGAGCACTTTAGGAGGGATTGCAAATCTCCTAAAGGGAAGCAAGGCGACCACACCGAAGGAGTCAGCAAGGATCTGGCAAATCTTGCTGAAGACGGTGATATGGATGCCCTCGTTCTATCTTTGTCTACCTGTGACGAGTCTTGGGTGATAGACTCGGGCGCGTCTTTCCATGCTACATCCCAACGGAAGCTTCTTGGAGGATATGAGAAGGGAGACTTTGGCAAAGTCTACCTAGGGGATGGAGAGCCTTGCACCATACAAGGAAGGGGAAGCGCGGAAGTGAAGTTGGTTTCTGGATCTTCACTTGAGCTTGAGGACGTACGACACGTACCTCAACTGCAGAGGAATCTGATTTCTGTTGGACAGTTGGCGAGCCAGGGGTACAAGGCTACTTTCACAGCTGATCAGTGGAAGATATCCAGAGGTTCGTTGACGGTGGCTAGTGGCAAGAAGGTTGGGACACTTTATGTCACCAACGGCACGGAGAACTCTATTGGAGTTGTTGCAGCAGATGTGGACACCAAGTTATGGCATTGTAGACTTGGGCACATGAGTTATCAGGGACTGGAGGTGATGCACCAGTTGGGAAAGCTGCAGGGTCTCAGGAGTGTTGAGATGGACTTCTGTGAGGATTGTGTTCTCGGAAAGCAGAAGCGTGTTTCATTCAACAAAGAAGGTAAACCTCGGAAGCAAGAAAAGCTAGATCTCGTGCACACGGACGTGTGGGGGCCTGCACCAGTTTCTTCCATTGGTGGATCTCAGTACTATGTTACTTTTATTGATGATGCTACCAGGAAGCTTTGGGTGTTCTTCTTGAAGCACAAGTCAGAGGTATTTGGGGTCTTCAGGAGATGGCAGGCGATGGTAGAACTCGAGACAGGAAAGAGGTTGAAATGCCTGAGATCGGACAACGGTGGTGAGTATTGTAGCAGGGAGTTTGAGGACTACTGTGCAGATGCTGGGATCGTCAGGCAGAGGACAGTTCCAGGAACACCACAACAAAATGGAGTTGCTGAAAGGATGAACAGAACAATTAATGAGCGTGCCAGGAGTATGAGGATACATGCTGGATTGCCACAGCAGTTTTGGGCAGAAGCAGTTAACACTGCTGCCTACTTGATCAACAGAGGGCCATCAAAGAAACTTGAATTTGGGATTCCTGAGGAAGCATGGACAGCGAAGAAGATTGATTTGGCGCACTTACGAGTATTCGGTTGTACCAGTTATGTCCATGTTGATTCCAGTCAAAGAAGCAAACTAGACGCCAAATCAAAGAAGTGTATTTTCGTTGGATACGGAGGTCAACAGTTTGGGTACCGGCTTTGGGATCCCGAACACAAGAAGATCATTCGTAGTAATGATGTGGTATTCAATGAGAAAATGCAGCAGAGCACTGAATCAGAAACAAAACCTGTTGAGCCGTGTTTTGTGGATCCTGAAGAGGAGTCTACAAATTCTGGTCAGAAGACTCAGTCAGAGCAAGAACCTGAAGCATTGGCACCCCCTCCACAACTAAGAAGGTCCACTCGTAGTACTCATGGGAAGCCTCCTCAAAGGTATGATGGGACTCTTAGTTATTTGCTGCTCACAGATAATGGCGAACCTGAATGCTTCACGGAGGCATTGGAGGTTGATACCAGGAAGGAGTGGGAGTTGGCCATGGATGATGAGATGAAGTCATTGGAGCAGAATCAAACGTGGGATTTGGTGGATCTGCCCAAGGGGAAGAAAGCACTGTCAAACAAATGGGTTTATAGGCTGAAGGAAGAGCAAGGCGGGAAGAAGCGATACAAGGCTAGGCTGGTTGTAAAAGGATTTCAGCAGAGAGCAGGTATCGACTTCACAGAGATCTTTTCTCCTGTAGTCAAGATGAGTACTATTCGAGCGGTGCTGAGCATGGTGGCAGTAGAGGATCTTCACTTAGAGCAGCTTGATGTGAAGACGGCCTTTCTCCACGGAGATCTCGATGAGGAGATATATATGCAGCAGCCGGAGGGATACATTGCAGCTGGCACGGGTGACTTAGTCTGCAAACTAAAGAAAAGCCTCTATGGTTTGAAACAGGCACCCAGACAATGGTATCTCAAGTTCGATAGTTACATGCTTGAGATAGGATACAGGAGATGTCAGGAGGATCACTGTTGCTACTTTCGGGACTTCGGTACATCTTACATTATCTTGCTATTGTATGTTGATGACATGTTAGTTGCAGGAGCTAGCATGCATGAGATTGCAAAATTGAAGCTGAAGCTGTCAAGAAAATTTGCAATGAAGGATCTAGGAGCAGCAAAACAGATCCTTGGGATGCGGATCAGTAGAGATAGGTCTAAACATATCCTCAGACTATCTCAGGCGGAGTACATCAGCCGAGTACTCAGGAGATTCTGCATGGAGGGTGCCAAACCTGTTGGCACACCGCTGGGTGCCCATTTTAAGCTCTCAAAAGGGCAAAGTCCGAAGACGCGGGTGGAGGAGCTCAATATGTCAAAAATTCCGTATGCATCGGCAGTGGGGAGCTTGATGTACGCTATGGTGTGTACGAGACCAGACATTGCTCAAGTAGTGGGAGTTGTGAGTCGCTTCATGAGCTGCCCACGCTTGGAGCATTGGCGCGCGGTCAAATGGATACTGAGGTATCTGAAAGGCACTGAGCACATGTCATTGTGCTATGGAGGTTCTGAGATCCGGTTACAGGGCTATGTGGACTCAGACATGGCAGGGGACTTGGACGGCAGGAGAAGCACGACAGGGTACTTGTTCACCTTGGGCAGTGGAGCCGTCAGTTGGATTTCTAGGTTGCAACCAGTTGTTGCATTGTCGACTACGGAGGCGGAGTATGTGGCAGCCACAGAGGCGTGCAAGGAACTAATATGGCTTCAAGGCTTGATGAAGGAGCTTGGGAAGGAACAGAAGGATTGCATGTTATATTCAGACAGTCAAAGTGCAATTCATCTGGCGAAGAATTCAACTTTTCATTCAAGGACGAAGCATATTGACATACGGTACCACTTCGTGAGGTCATTGCTCGAGCAGGGACTCGTCAAGTTGGAGAAAATTCATACAAGTCAGAATCCTGCAGATATGTTGACGAAGGTCGTCACGGTGGAGAAGCTGAGGAGCTGTTCAGCTTCTGCTGGTCTTCATGCTTGAAGACGTTGAGGAGGCATCATACCGATTTCACTAGGATGATCCAGTTTCAGTGGGAGCACAGAGGAGAACCAAGTAACAAGAGAATATACCCAAGGTCTCCAAGTGGGAGATTGTTGGGATATGGGAGACCTTTAGTGATGAAGAGAATTGAAGGAGAATCAATTCTGAATAGTTCCGTCTGGTGGACTGTCGGAGTCGACTCGAGCTACAGTCGAGTCGACTCGGGAACAGTCGAGTCGACTCGAGGTCTGTCGAGTCGACCCGAGAGGAGAAAGCCGCAAAAACCATGTTTCTGTCTGGACTGTCAGAGTCGACTCGAACTACAGTCGAGTCGACTCGGAGCATCGTCGAATCGACTCGAGATACAGTGGAGTCGACTCGAGATCGTGCCAGTTAAACTGGAAGTTGTTCAGACGTGCCAGAGTCGACTCGGACTTCAGCCGAGTCGACTCGGGCTCGCGGGAAATCATACGGATGAGTTTCTTTTTGGTGTTTTGTTGGCGTTTCGACGGCTATGATCATCTGAAGGTCTTGAGGCTATATATAGGACTCATGAGAGCCCTAGGGTTAAAAAGGTATTGGCTGTATTTTGAGAGAGACTCTTGTTTGTGAGGCTAGGGTTCTAGAGAAGAAGAGGATTGGGATCCTACTTCTTGTGCAAGGGGAATTCTGTGTGAATCTCTTGTAGATCGATCGCTTGTGATCGTTCGGGTGTGTGCTATCTCTGTAATCAGTTCATCCTTATTGAGATTTGGAGCGGTGGAGGACGTAGGCTATTTGTAGCCGAACCTCGTTACATCTTTGTGTTTGCTTTGCTATTTTCTTCCTTCTTCTTCCTTTGATCTTTGATAATCCGTTGCGGTGCTCAAGTGTTTTACCCTACTGATACCAAGGGATAATCTTTTGCCCTTCGTAGGCGGAGCGAAGAGGTGATCCTTGAGTCCGGAGTCGAGGGAGCGAGAGAGTGCTTATCCGTTTGTATCTCTCTTGCTTGTCCGACGTCGGTGGCGGCGCTGGTGTGAGTGGGTTCCGGCGTGGGCGACGACAACAGAGACCTCTCTCCGCGAGCAGCGCCGAGCGACAGTCCAAGGCACGAAACGAACCCGTGAGGCCACCACCTCCGGTTCCTTCCCCGCCTAGGCCAGTTCCCTCACGTCCGTGCGCTGGGAGGGCAGTCTCTACCGGGAGGAAAGTCAACTTTGACTTCCTCTCCCGGGAAGGGTTCACCCTAGGGCATCATCTTAGGGCTCAAGGGTTAGAGTTGTTCTGTTCTTTAGATCTCCCTACTTACCCAGGGTTAGTTAGGAAATTTTATGGGACAGTAGCTCGAGGTAGTGGTGGTATCCAGGGAACCGTAGCAGGTGTCCCTGTATTTATCTCGGAGGACTTCATTGCTCGAGTCTTCCATCTCTCCCGAGAGGGGATCTTTCCCACTCATCCCCATGATAGGACTGAGGCCCTTACGGCCGTCTTAGAGAGTCCCCCTCAGTCCCGTATAGAGGAGGTGTTTGCAAATCAGCTTTCAGCTAAAATGCGGCTCCTCCTAAGTATCATTTCTAGGACTCTCTTTTCCAAAACTGGTAGATTTGACTTTATCTCTGAGAGAGACCTAGCATTGATGTTCCACATACTCCAAGACACTCCTATCAACTTTCCTAAACTCATCTACAAGTATATCTGTGAACCCCTAGATAAACCTAGGTTGAGTCTCCCATATGGCATGCTATTCACACTTATCTTTGGGGAGTTAGAGGTCCCTATCCCTAAGGGGGAACCCTCTCGCTCACTGCGTCATACAGATCGCATGGGTGAGGGCTCTCCATCGTATGGGTTTCCATAAAGTCGGGGGAGTCTGGGTTAGGAGACCATCCACATCCACACCATCTGACCCTACCACTCATCACTCACCCAGTCCTGATCATGACCAGGATCATGACATAGCTCCTCCCACTTTTCCTTCCACCTTTGGTCCTACCCATACTGAGCCCTCCACCTCCACTGCCCCACCTTCTCAGTAGTAGCCCCTGGAGGTTCGGATATCTTCTGAGCAGCTCCGAGAGTTGAGGCAGGAGATAGTGAGGGAGCTGAGGGATGATCTGCTGAGGAAGCTATGAGGTCCTCAGACTGCTCCCTCCACCGAGATAGTCCCCTCCTTAGTAGCCGTGTCTAAGATGGTTGCAGACCTAAAGGAGGAAATCTACAACATCAGAAGCCTAGTTCAAGCTCAATACTGCAACATCAGCGATATAAAGGATGACACAAGGAAGATGCGAAATAGCATCAGAAATGAGCTAGGTAGCCAGAGTCAGGGTGCAGAAAGGCTAGCAAATGCCTTGATCTCCAAACTTGACACCCTTCAAGGACAAATTGTCAGCTTTTCCCTCTGAAAGTAAGAATTTAAGATCAAAAGCTTTAAGACGTTAATAGAAAATTCCGAGAACCCAAACAAAATTAAATGCATATGTTGAGGGGGAGAATATGAAATCTTAAAAAAGCAAATTCATTAAACACATATAAGCCAAACAATTGATTGCATGATATGAAGGCTTATATAATTCCAAATGAAAGGGGGAGCTTTAATTTCAGGATTTACTGATTTATATCTTTCAATTTTGGATAAATTAAATGACTAGACATTTGAATTCATTTCAAAAATTTACTATAAATCACATTTTGGTTGAGCAATTCACTTTACAAATACTCAATATTGTCATCATAAAAAAGGAGGAGATTGTGGAGTGATTGGTTATACCCCTATTTGATTTTGATGAGCTCAAAGCATTTGAGTATATTTCATGTTGTACTAATGAATTCAATCTAGTGTTTCAGACAAATATATGTGAATTTATCTTTGAAAGCATCAAGCTGTTGTTCAAGATTATTTGGCTAAGTGTTGAACACAATTAAGCCAAAGTCTGAAGCTCGAGTCGACTCCGGAAGCTTGCGAGTCGACTCCAAGTGTTTCAGAGGTTCTGGCACAAGCTCGAGTCGACTCCGGTTCACTACGAGTCGACTCCGACTGAGAACAGACAGAAGGACAGAAAGATGAATTTCAGACCCTGTCACCGAGTCGACTCCGACGATTTCGAGTTGACTCCGATGCTTACCGAGTCGACTCCCGACAGTTCCGAGTCGACTCCAAGGAGTAACAGATAGAAAGATAGAGAAGTATTTTCTGGACCCTGTTACCGAGTCGACTCTAGAAGAATTTGAGTCGACTCCAACATTTGGCGAGTCGACTCCTAAACAAGCAAGAGTCGACTCTCAGAGGAAAGTAGACTAAAAGGCAGAAAATCAAACAAAGTGACTCTGAGAGCCGAGTCGACTCTAAGATAATCTGAGTCGACTCTGAGGCAGTTCAACTCCAAAGACAGAGGATCAGTTTTCGAGCTCTGAGAGCCGAGTCGACTCCAAGATAATCCGAGTCGACTCCGAGGCTGTTCAACTCCGAAGATAGAGGATCAGTTTTCGGGCTCTGAGAGCCGAGTCGACTCCAAAATGATCCGAGTCGACTCGAGAAAGAAATGCAGAAATATAGATCTCTGGAACCCTGAGAACGAGCCGTCTCCAAAAGTGCCGAGTCATCTCTGGATATTGGCGAGTCGACTCCAGGTTTGGCCGAGTCGACTCCAGAATGGGACAGCACTTTAATTCAATTCCGAAACAGTGGGCGATTCGTCTCCAGTAAAGCATGAGTCGACTCCAGTAACAGCCGAGTCGACTCCAGATCGAGCGAGTCGACTCCGACCCCAACGGATACATTGTCAGGAGTTGCAGATTGTGCAGAACGGCCATAAATTAGTGTCTAACGGTTAGTTTTCAAAGGAGACTACTTAAATAGCCAAAGTGAACAATAGTAGACATTAAGAGAGCTATTCCATTCAAACAAAAAGGAATTTCCACCTACCAAAGGCTCTCAAGAGTAAATATAAGAGAAAGAAGGAAGAAGCGCATTGAACTCCATCCAACAAACTCTTTCCTTCGCATTCAAGGCTCTTCTTCTGACATCAAATCTTTAGCGCATTCAAAGAGGAGACTTAGAGTTCGAGAAGCCCCTTCTTCCTCTTCCAAAATCTGTTTGAGGACTTCTAACTCTTCTCTTTTCATATTGTTTAATATTTGCTTATTAAGAAGCTTTCCTTGTAACTTTTTCCAAACTATTTTCTTACTTGATTCAATCAGGGGATTGAATCAAGGATTGTAAGGTTTGTTGGTGAGCCAAGGTTAAAACCAACGGTGTAAGGGTTCGATTGTGATCCCGAAAAAATAATCGGGTGGTTCTAGTCGGTGAGCCTGTGAAAACTAACCGAGTTCGTTGTGATCTCGTAAAACAACAAGTTGGGTTGTGAACTTGTAAAACAACTGGCTGTAATCCGAGAGATTATAGTGAACTCCCAAGTGTAGCTTGGGGAGTGGACGTAGGAGCAGGGGTTAGCTCCGAACCACTATAAATTGTTTTGTGTTTGTGTTGGTTGCTGCACTCTCTCTTACACTCTCTCTAATCTTTCACTGCATATAGTTACTTAACCAGAATACTTGCAATAGAATTGAATATTAACCAAACATAGTTTTTAATTGGTCGAAATTTAAATCATAACCCAATTCACCCTCCCTCTTGGGTTGTCTTCTTGGGCAACAGCTTTCACACTATTGTCTTTTTCAAGATCAATACAGAGTTTTTTTTCTCATAAAAGATATATAAATTGTGCACTTTTACTCTTGTGGTGATTTCTCCGTGTAATGAGCAATCAGTCGACAACTCTCACACCAGTTGGCATAAGGTGTCGGTCATCGAGACTCCCCTACGGACTTATGCTCAGAGTCCTCATCACAAGTCCATTTGACCTTTGACAATAGGTAGCCCTTTTCAATGTTCTTGACTAAATCCATTTTTATTGATGATTTTTTTTTTTTTGGATTCGATAAATATGATTCATCAGGGTCCAAGGTTGCTACTATACTATCAACATAATGTCGAGCTTAGACCTTAGAAGGGTCGGCCAGTGTGTAGTGAAATTCTAAAGTATTAATTAGCTTACAACTCCCTAAGAGAGACTTAATAAAAAGAACTTAAATTTGTATTACTTCCGACTAGTCATTGGGCTTTTTAGATTTTATATACCTTGTGTGTTTATCATTCTCGCATAAATGTATAGAAATTAGGTTTTTAAAAACAAAAACTTTTTTTAAATTTTTTTTTTATTATTATTTAAAAAATGAAAATGAACACATTTTTTTTCTATTTTTTTTTTGTTTTTTTTGGATGAAAATCACGATGAATACCCCAAACCTAAACCTAACATTGTCCTCAATGTTTTAAAAAAAAATCTAAGAGAATTGGGTTGCCTTCCAACAAGCGCTAAGTTTATTGTCTTCAGCCAGACACAGTAAGGTAGTTTTTGCATCTCCTTCTATGAGTTCATCTATTTTGTCTATCATAAAACACTCAACTTTCCTCGCGGGTTGGTCGTCTGCATTGAACACATTTAATTTTACCTTCATGTTCCCAAATGATATATTCATTACCCCTATTCTACAATTGATGCATGCATTGGCTGTTGCTAAAAGGGGTCGCCTAAGGATCACGGGGATTTGTTTCTTAGGATTAGGTTCATGTTTGTTGCCCAGAGATGGTCACCCAAGAGGAGGGTGAATTGGGTGTTTTAAAAACTTTTTGCCTAATTAAAAATAAAACACACAAATATATGAACTAAAATAAAGATAAAGAGATAAGAAGAGACAACCACAAACACACGGTTTTATAGTGGTTCGGAGCCTTCACCGCTCCTACATCCACTCCCCAAAGCGCCTTTGGGAATTTTCACTATAATCCAAGATTACAGTACGGTAGTTTTGCGAGTTCACTACCCAACTCGTTGTTTTACACCGGGCTCACAACAAACCCTAAAACCCCCAATTTCTCTTAGGCTTGGGACGCCTTTCCCTTGTTCCAAGTTCCTTGACTGGAACAAGCACCACAATAAAAGAGTTTACAAAAGGAAATAAAAGCTCTAAGAAGCAAATATAACAATTATGAATAATGTAACCCGGAAGAATCCTTTTGCCGTTGGAAGCGTGGGAGATGTTGATTCTTCCGAGGTGGAGCGCGTAGGGTTGAGTGTGAGCTTCGAATCCCGAGCGCACGAGAGTGGTTGAGCTTGAAATCGCTTGGGAGACTTGAGAATACTTGATTTCCTTCCTTGAATGCACTCACTCCCTTGAGCTTTTCTTTCTAACTTCTCTCTTGAATGATCTAGCTTTTTGGTTGGTTAAGAGTTGTTGAGAACCACTTAAGAGGTCCCTTTTTATAGCCCAAAAAGCAAATATAGCCGTTAGAAACAAAAAGAGAAGGATTTGAAATTCAAACCAAACCTGAAAAGCTGTCAGTCGCGTCCCAGGCGCTCCGGGGACGTCTCCGCTACAACGAGGGACGTCTCGCCTACAGGATTTTACTTTTTATGTTGTCTGGGGTCGACTCGGCACTTTACGGGGACGTCTCGGCTTGTCTGCACTTTTTGAGTGGGGACGACTCCACTTCTTTATCTCCGAAAGACATGTCCTCTGGAATTCCCTGAGGGAGTCGACTCCGCTCTTTCAGGGGACGTCTCGGCTCGTCTGCACTTTATGCATGGGGACGGCTCCGCTGTCTCAGGGTCGACTCCGCTGCCTTATCACTGAAAAAACCATTCTCTGGAAAACCCTGAGAGAGCCGTCTCGGCTATCTTGGGGACGACTCGGGAACTCTCCTTTTTACCTGCGGGGACGACTCGGCGTACAGTGGGGACGTCTCGCGCATATCTCTTGAAAACTGCCTTTCTGCCGCCACTGAGAGAGTCGACTCCGCTACTGAGAGAGTCGACTCCGCTAACGCGGGGACGACTCGGCAGGTGCCGGGGACGTCTCCAAGTGTGCCAGTTCTTCCTGTTTGTGCCAGAGACGTCTCTGAAACTATCAGGAGACGTCTCGGCTGTCCCTGAACTTTTTCATTAACTCAAAATGTTCTTCAATGAATTCATAAAAATTATGGGAACTTGCCTAGACATTTCTCAACAATATTCTAGATAAAACACATGAATTCCTTAATTAAATTGTTAAGATATAATGGAATTATGCTCTAGTGTTTTGTATTCATCAAAATCCATTAGGGGGTCAACAATCTCCCCCTTTTTGATGATGACAAAACACTGAGTATATGCAAAATTTGAAATTTAAACATATACACAGTATTTGATCGGATGTACAAGTATAATATTTTGGCCTAGATACAATGTGCATCACTCAATTCAGTTCTTTCCTTGTGCATAAGATTGATCTTTATAGTTCTTAAATGATTTTGGCATATGAACTGAGTTTGAATCAAGTTAAAATGAAATATTGATGCTGAAGATAATTGAAAGCTAGATTCTTTTTGACTCCCCCTTTCTTTTCCAGAAGGGCAATTATCTTAAAATCAATATTCTTCAATTTTATCTTTCCTAATTCAACTTTGGAGTATGATTAAAGATTTTGCATTCCATATTCAATATCCATGTCTACTCCCCCTTTCATACTCCCCCTTTCAATATCTCCATATTCAATATCTATCATAAATTTTGCATTCCATATACCTACTCCCCCTTTTTGTCAGCAACATGAAGGGGACAAATTATCCTTAGGTGCTTAAGACTCAATTTATAGTGGAATTCAGCATTCATTTTACTCAAGGATATTCAAGTTGTGCTCCCCCTGTTTTATGTGCATTGTTTCTTTGTATCAAATTTGAACACTCAAGGTATGTGGTAAGATTTTTATGGCATATCATACAATCACATACACAATCACAGAAACACATACGCAGAATTGGCAATGTACACAAAGTGTTCAAAAGAGATTGTATTCATTCATATGTCATCATAAATCTTTGAAGTCAGTACATAGTCAAAAGAAGAAATCATTACAAGTATTGATTTCTAATACAAAAGGTGTTTCAAAATAGCCTAGGATTTACAAAAAGAAGATCCTACAAGATATCCATCATCGGCGACGTTGCTCATGGGGCCTACTAGTTGTACTTTGTGCATAAGCCTTACAAGCTGCATCTATGAATGCATTGATAGAATCCATGAGGGTCTTAAATTGATCTCCCTGTGACTTGTGGAAACCTACCACAAGTGCCTCAAACTCTATAGTTGCCATTTCAATTCTTCCTCTGAGTTGGGCAACTAAGGTGCTCACATTGCCATCTGGCTTTGTTAGCTCTTTAAGACTCTTGGAAATGCTCTTCAAGCTGTCCTTGAGCTCTAATGATCTGATGGTTTGGGTGGCACCCACACCAATTATTTCTTGTGTTGTAGCTTCAATTTGACTTCTAATATCCTTCATCTCTTGTAGAAGCCCTTCATGTGAAGCTCTGATGGGGGCCAACTCTGTGGAGATCATGGATCTCATCTCCTCCCTTATCTGCTGGCAAATGGCAGATGCTAAGGTGTGCATCTGATCCTCTGATAGGAAGGAGGGCTCACTGACTGGAGGAGGTGGTGGCATGGATGTGGAAGGTCCAGCTGAGCTGGAGGGAATATCAGGGATGTTCATGTGGCTAGGTGGAGGAGAGTGATGGTCAGACTCATGATGTGGGATTTCAGGCTCTATGGTTTGTGCTTTTCTTTTTGGAACCTTGACCCACGACCCATCTATCTTATGAAACTCCATTCTTCTCATTGTGCCCTCATTATAGTAGTCGGTGTTTCTCAAGGCCTTTGCAGGTTCATTTGTTGGAATGGGAACCTTGAAGTGTTTAAAGATTAAGGTAAAGATCATGCCATAGGGTATACTAAATCTAGAATACCTATGACATAGGGCAATGTAATTTAGCATGAGTCTAGGAAGGTTTAGAGGGATCCCTTGTAGGATATGATGCATAATAGCTAAGTCTCGCTCCGAAACAAAATCGAAGCGACCGGTTTTGGGAAACAAGACCCGGTTGACAATACTTAAAAGTAATCTAATTTCGGCGTTTAGGTCTTGGGAGTTGATAACATCAAGAGGGCCGCAGTCCTCTTGTCCTAACAGCAGATTTAGGGCTAATTCCCTTTGGGGAAGTGAGGTTGGAGCCTCACCGTCCTTAGGGATTTGTAGGACAGTGGATAGGACATCTTCATTTATTTCCACTAATGTCCCCCGGACACATCCAGTGTACCCTTGGTCCCCTAACGCCATATTGCTAAAAAGCTCTCTAACTAGGCCGGGGTAGGTCGAGGTATTTAGTGTGCAAAGGTGCTCCCACCCTTGAGCTCGGAGTCTCTCTCCAATAGAGAACCCCTCATGATCTAAAAAGGAGAAATCGATGTACCTACCAGTCGTGACTGTGCGATTTGCACAGGAAATCGTCGTGGTCGGCGGAGCAACCGGAGGAGAAGGCGCGGAGGGTTCTTCCCGCCGTTCCTCACCATCGGCCGCTACTCTAGGTCGCCTCCCATGGGTTGTCCTAGCTTTCTTTGGTGCCATGGATGCTAGGGTTTGTGATTTAGAGCAAACGGAGGCTGGGATTTGAGGTGGAGAGCAAATGGAGGCTAGGGTTTTCCGTTTTGGTCGGGAATGAGGGAGAAAGCTCGAGTCGGCTCGAGCAATTTCGACCTATTTAAAAAGCCCTCATTCGGTCCCCGAGACGTCTCCGCGACTAAGGCGAGACGTCTCCCCTTGGGGGGACGTCTCTGCGATTTGCCAGAGACGTCTCCGGCACTGAAAAATTTCAGACTGTATTCTATCTTCTCCCAATTTTGTTTAATTACCCTAATCGACATGATCTCTTTTGATAAACTTAGAGTGAATTTGTTTGTGATCCTCCCCCTTAATGATACAACCTATAATAATTTGATAATTTTTTTTGAATTATTAATATTGAAATGAGGAATGTTTGACCAAATTTCAAATACCTATGAAATAGGTTCTGAAAATATCTCCATGAAGAGTCCAAGGGAGGGTAACCATCCTCCGAAAAGTCAAACAGTTCGTCATTTAGCTTAGATGAATTCATGTTTTCACTTATGTCTACCTTGAGGTTGATTACTAGTTTGAGTAGCAAAGTAATCCAATACAAATTCAACTCATTTGCTAGGATCATACAAGCTCAAGGCATTCCTTAAGAAATTGAATCTTTCTTTACAAAGGGGCTTTGTAAAGATATCAGCTAATTGATTTTCTGTACATACATATTCAATCATCACATCATTTTTCAGCACATGATCCCTAATAAAATGATGCCTAATCTCTATATGCTTTGACTTAGAGTGTTGGACAGGATTTTTTGTTAAATTAATTGCACTTGTATTATCACATTTAATTGGTATATTATCCATTTTGATACCGAAGTCTTCAAGTTGTTGCTTAATCCAAAGAACTTGGGCACAACAGCTTCCAGCTGCAATGTACTCAGCCTCAGCTGTGGACAAAGCAACTGAATTTTGTTTTTTGCTAAACATAGAAACCAAATTGGCACCCAAGAATTGACATGTGCCACTTGTGCTTTTTCTGTCGAGTTTGCACCCGGCAAAATCAGCATCGGAATAAGCAATTAAGTTTATGTCAGATTGTTTAGAATACCATAAGCCTACATTAGATGTCCCTACTAGATATCTAAAAATTCTCTTAACAGCTTGCAAGTGTGATTCCTTAGGACATGCTTGGTATCTAGCACACATACAAACACTGAATAATATATCTGGTCTACTAGCAGTAAGATAAAGTAGAGAGCCTATCATACCTCTGTATAATTTGCAGTCTATACTTTTACCTTTTTCATCTTTGTCTAGCTTGCAACTTGAGCCCATGGGTGTGCTGATTTCTTTTGCATCCTTCATCTTGAATTTTTCCAGCATTTTCTTGATGTATTTGGACTGACTGATGAAGATGCCTTCCTCTGATTGTTTTATTTGTAACCCAAGGAAGAAGTTGAACTCAGCCATCATGCTCATTTCAAATTCTCCCTGCATAAGCTTGGCAAACTCTTGACAAAGACTATCATTAGTAGCACCAAAAATTATATCATCCACATAAATTTGTACAAGCAATAAGTCATTTCCTTTTCTTTTAATAAAGAGGGTTTTGTCTACATTTCCTCTCTTGAATTTGTTCTCAATTAGGAAATTACTTAACCTTTCATACCATGCCCTAGGGGCTTGCTTAAGTCCATACAATGCTTTATGCAATTTATAAACATAATCTGGATGTAGGTGATTTTCAAAACCTGGAGGTTGTCCTACATAAACTTCCTCCATTATATAGCCATTTAAAAATGCACTTTTTACATCCATTTGATAAAGTTTAAAATCCATAAAGCATGCATATGCTAAAAGTAGTCTAATAGCCTCTAATCTAGCAACAGGAGCAAAAGTTTCGTCAAAATCTATTCCTTCCTCCTGATTATATCCTTTGGCCACTAGCCTAGCTTTGTTTCTTATTACTATTCCATCTTCATCTAGTTTATTTCTATACACCCACTTGGTACCTATAATTGAAACATTAGGGGGTCTTTTCATTAGAGTCCAAACTTCATTTCTTTCGAATTGATTTAATTCCTCTTGCATAGCATTCATCCAATTATCATCTTTTTCAGCTTCTTCTATTGATTTAGGCTCTATTTGTGATACGAAAGCAAGGTAATTACTAGTGTTTCTTAAAGAGGATCTAGTTCTTATACCTTGTGAAGGATCACCAAGGATTAGATCCTTTGGATGACCATGTGCATACCTCCATTCTTTAGAAAAATCTTGAATTTTTGATGGAGGTTGACCTTCTTCATCTTGCTGATTTGTATCTTCCTTGACCTCATCCTCATGTTGTTTGTCTTGTATGGAGAATTCCTTTATTCGGTCTTCAAGTATACCTGCATCACCATCTTCTTCTTTTCTAGAAGAATCTCCATTAGTTTCATCAAAAACAACATGAATGGATTCTTCAACAACGAGAGTTCTCTTGTTGAAGACCCTGTATGCTCTACTAGATGAGGAATAACCTAAGAAGATCCCCTCATCTGATTTAGCACTAAATTTACTGAGATTGTCCTTTCCATTATTCAAAATAAAGCATCGATAACCGAAAACATGAAAATAACTTATATTTGGTTTCTTACCTTTTATCAATTCATACGGTGTTTTCTTTAAGATGGATCTAACTAAAGCACGATTTAAGATATAACATGAGGTATTTATTGCTTCAGCCCAGAAATACTTTGGTAGATCCGATTCGCACAACATGGTACGAGCCATATCTGCTAGTGTGCGATTCTTCCTTTCTACCACCCCATTTTGTTGGGGTGTCCTAGGTGCCGAGAAATTGTGATTGATACCATTTTCGTCACAAAACTTTTCAAAGTGTTGATTTTCAAACTCGGTACCATGATCACTCCTAATTGCTTTTAGTTTAAGATTGAGTTCATTCGAAACCTTATTATGAAACTTGACAAAAGCGAGAAAGGACTCATCTTTGTGTGCAAGAAATGAAACCCATGTAAAACGTGAAAGATCATCAACAATGACAAGACCAAATTTCTTACCCCCTAGACTAGCAGTTCTAGTGGGTCCAAACAAATCCATGTGAATTAGTTCTAAGGGTTTTGATGTTGAGACTATGTTCTTAGACTTGAAAGAATTTCTTGTTTGTTTCCCTAATTGACATGCCGCACAAATTTTATTCTTTTCAAAGTCTATTTGTGGTAGTCCTTTGACTAGATCCTTTGTGATCAATTTAGAGATTAAATCCATGCTAGCATGCCCTAACCTACGATGCCATAACCAACTAGTCTCATTGACTTTGGGATTCATGGCTACAAGACATTGGCCATCCCTCATGGTGAGATCATCAAGATCTACCATGTAGACGTTTCCATGCCTATGTCCTGTGAGTATGATCTCATTATCAATTGGACTATTAATTATGCATAGTGATGATTCAAATGACACTTTAAAGCCCTTGTCACAAAATTGACTTATACTTAATAAATTATGTTTTAGTCCATTAACTAACAATACATTATCTATAAATGAGGAGGGTGATATGGAGATTTTACCAACACCAATAATTCGACCTTTAGCATTGTCTCCAAATGTGACTACTCCTCCTTCTTTTGATTCCAAGGTGACGAAGAGACTCTTGTCACCGGTCATATGCCTTGAGCAACCACTATCAAGATACCACATTCTCTTTTTATTTCCGGCTGCAAGGCATATCTGCAAAATGATCATGTGAAGCTCTTAGGTACCCAAGTTTTCTTGGGTCCTTCGTGGTTAGTGTAGTTGACTCCCTTAGGCACCCATACTTTAGTTATGTTTTTAGCTTTTACAAATGTACCCTTGTTAGTTTGGATTTTTCTTTGAATACAAGAGTAGGCTTTATGTCCGTTCTTTCCACAAAGAAAGCATGTTGGTTTTTCAGTTTTTACGTCTTTTGCTTTTACAAAGAAATTCTTTAGATACTTTTGTTGCTTATTAGTTTTATATCCTAATCCGGCTTTATTGAAAACAGCTCTTTGATTTGAAAGAATAAGATTTAATTTTTCAGAGCTTTGTGTGAATTTTTCAACAATTGGCTTGTACTTATGTACCTCATTCTTAAGATTCAAATTTTCTTTAACTAGTTCTTTCATATCCTTTTTAAGAGATTCAACAGTTTACGCAAGTGAGGTATTACTATTGAGTAGGGAATTTACTTTTAGATTTAATTCCTTGATTAGTGTTTTTGCCTTTTCATTTTCAGTGCTAAGTCTTGAATTTTTGATTTTTAGGTTAGTAGTGTTCATATTTTTAACGCTCTCCTTTTCAATTAATAGGTTTTCAATATTTTTCTTTAGTTTTTGATTTGAGGCTTTTAATTCTTTATTCTTTGCTCCTAACATACTACAATCACCCATAAGTTCTTGAAAAGCATCATATAATTCTTCTAAAGTAAAATTTATAGTTGGGTTTTGACATACCTCGTCATCTTCGAGCGCCATGAAGCATAGATTGGCGGTCTCTTCCTTCTCTTCCTCGGAGGATGATGTGTCACTGTCATCCCATGTTGCCTTCAATGCCTTTTTCTTCTTCTCTCCAAAATGCTTCTTTTGTTGTGGGCATTCGGAACGAATATGTCCCGGTCTCTTGCAGTCATAGCATACGATTGGGTCTCTTTCTCTTTCTTTTTCTTTTTTCCAATCATTTCTCCCTCCAAATTTCTTTCTTGGGAATGGTTTCTTTCTTCTCATGAACTTTTTAAATTTCCTTACTATCAAATCCAAGTCCTCATCTTGACTTTCTTCTTCACTCTCACTGCTCTCTTCTTCACATACACTTGAGGTAGCCTTGAGTGCGATTGTCTTTTTCTTTGGCAACTCTTCTTCATGCTGCTTCATCGTGAGCTCATGCGTCATCAATGAGCCCAAGAGTTGTTCTAGCCCCAAGGTGTTGAGGTCTTTGGCTTCTACAATCGCCGTGACCTTTGCTTCCCATGCTTTTGGCAGTGACCTGAGAATTTTACTCACAAGTTCGGGGTTAGTGTAAGATTTGCCCAAGCTTTTTAGACCATTAATAATTTCGGTAAAACGTGTAAACATGCATGTGATGGTTTCATTAGGTTCCATCTTAAACAATTCATACTTGTGAACTAGAATGTTCACTTTGGACTCTTTGACTTGATTTGTACCCTCGTGGGTAACTTCAAGCCTATCCCATATTTCCTTGGCGGAACTGCATGTAGAGACTCTATTGAACTCATTTACATCTAGAGAACAAAATAATGAGTTCATGGCTCTAGAATTGAGTTGAGCCATCCTATCATCATTCTCATCCCAATCCTCCTCAGGTTTGGGAACTCGAATGCCATTCACCACGTGTGATGGTTCTTGTGGTCCCTTGACTATAACCCTCCACAAGGCATAGTCTTGTGCTTGAATGAAAATTCTCATTCTCGTCTTCCAATAGGTATAATTTGTCCCATTGAAGAGTGGAGGTCTATTGGTTGCTTGCCCCTCGGCAGGAACATTGTTAAAGGGTGTTGCCATCTAGATCTTTGGCTAAGACGGTTAGGTCTTTCAAGAAATATACAGAGCACCCGCTCTGATACCACTTGTTGCCCAGAGATGGTCACCCAAGAGGGGGGTGAATTGGGTGTTTTAAAAACTTTTTGCCTAATTAAAAATAAAACACACAAATATATGAACTAAAATAAAGATAAAGAGATAAGAAGAGACAACCACAAACACACGGTTTTATAGTGGTTCGGAGCCTTCACCGCTCCTACATCCACTCCCCAAAGCGCCTTTGGGAATTTCCACTATAATCCAAGATTACAGTACGGTAGTTTTGCGAGTTCACTACCCAACTCGTTGTTTTACACCGGGCTCACAACAAACCCTAAAACCCCCAATTTTTCTTAGGCTTGGGACGCCTTTCCCTTGTTCCAAGTCCCTTGACTGGAACAAGCACCACAATAAAAGAGTTTACAAAAGGAAATAAAAGCTCTAAGAAGCAAATATAACAATTATGAATAATGTAACCCGGAAGAATCCTTTTGCCGTTGGAAGCGTGGGAGATGTTGATTCTTCCGAGGTGGAGCGCGTAGGGTTGAGTGTGAGCTTCGAATCCCGAGCGCACGAGAGTGGTTGAGCTTGAAATCGCTTGGGAGACTTGAGAATACTTGATTTCCTTCCTTGAATGCACTCACTCCCTTGAGCTTTTCTTTCTAACTTCTCTCTTGAATGATCTAGCTTTTTGGTTGGTTAAGAGTTGTTGAGAACCACTTAAGAGGTCCCTTTTTATAGTCCAAAAAGCAAATATAGCCGTTAGAAACAAAAAGAGAAGGATTTGAAATTCAAACCAAACCTGAAAAGCTGTCAGTCGCGTCCCAGGCACTCCGGGGACGTCTCCGCTACAACGAGGGACGTCTCGCCTACAGGATTTTACTTTTTATGTTGTCTGGGGTCGACTCGGCACTTTACGGGGACGTCTCGGCTTGTCTGCACTTTTTGAGTGGGGACGACTCCGCTTCTTTATCTCCGAAAGACATGTCCTCTGGAATTCCCTGAGAGAGTCGACTCCGCTCTTTCAGGGGACGTCTCGGCTCGTCTGCACTTTATGCATGGGGACGGCTCCGCTGTCTCAGGGTCGACTCCGCTGCCTTATCACCGAAAAAACCATTCTCTGGAAAACCCTGAGAGAGCCGTCTCGGCAATCTTGGGGACGACTCGGGAACTCTCCTTTTTACCTGCGGGGACGACTCGGCGTACAGTGGGGACGTCTCGCGCATATCTCTTGAAAACTGCCTTTCTGCCGCCACTGAGAGAGTCGACTCCGCTACTGAGAGAGTCGACTCCGCTAACGCGGGGACGACTCGGCAGGTGCCGGGGACGTCTCCAAGTGTGCCAGTTCTTCCTGTTTGTGCCAGAGACGTCTCTGAAACTATCAGGAGACGTCTCGGCTGTCCCTGAACTTTTTCATTAACTCAAAATGTTCTTCAATGAATTCATAAAAATTATGGGAACTTGCCTAGACATTTCTCAACAATATTCTAGATAAAACACATGAATTCCTTAATTAAATTGTTAAGATATAATGGAATTATGCTCTAGTGTTTTGTATTCATCAAAATCCATTAGGGGGTCAACAATGTTCCATATGAAGGACAATAAAATCTACTGGAAAATAGAATTTGTTTACCTTGACAAGAACATCTTCAATTATCCCACATGGTGTTTTTACAGATCGATCAGCCAATTGAAGGAATACCGAGGTTGGTTTTAACTCACCTAACCCAAATTTCTCATAAACTAAATAAGGTAAAAGGTTGACACTTGCCCCTAGATCTAAGAGTGCTCGATCAATGAAATTATTTCCTAAGACACAGGAGATGGTGGGAGCACCAGAATTTTTGAATTTCGGAGGGGTGTTGTGTTGGAGAATAGAACTCACTTGCTCAGTTAGGAAGATCTTTTTAGGCACATGTGTCCTAGATTTTCGCTTTTGTGTACAAAGATCTTTGAGAAATTTGGCATAGGAGGAAACTTGTCTAATAGCATCAAGAAGCGGAAGGTTGATTTTCACTTATTTGAAAACCTCCATCATTTCCTCTAGTGAAGTTCCCTTTTTGCCAAAGGGAGATGGTGAATTAAGAGCTTCAGAAAATGGGGCCTTTGGGATGTGAGTTTTGGCAGAAGGTGGACTAGCTGAAGAAGAAGAAGAAGGTTTTAGATTTTCATTTGACACATTTCTATCCTCTTCTTCACCTTCCTTATTGTTATCCTCCCCAATCTAATTGTCTACTATACGTCCACTCCTTAGGGTAGTCAAAGCATTGGCTTGTTCATGATGAATTGCATTTAATTGATTTTCTTGAGCCATGTATTGTCCCCTAGGATTACTTAGTGGTTAGCTTGGAAGCTTCCCTTCCTCTCGCTTGTTCAGTGCATTAGCTAGTTGCCCCATTTGGAATTCTAGCTTGGCGATGGATTGCGTGTAAGAGTGCACCAATTGTGTAATGGTTTCCAAACCTTGAAGGGCGTTCAACACTTTCTCCTCAAAGGCTGTGTTTCTTTGGGATGGAGGAGGAGTGTGTTGAAATTGAGTCGAGGAACGGTAGGGATGAATATTTTGTGGGGTTTGAAAATTTTGGGAGTAGGGTTGGGCAGTATTCGAAGCTTGCTGCTTTCAAGAAAAGTTTGGATGATTCTGCCATCCCGGGTTATATGTATTGGAAAATGGGTCATTACCCGGTTTGGGCTATGTTTGAGCAGCATTGATGTGTTCTTGCACGAGTTCGGAGAATTGGGGCGCTGAGGGGCACTCATGAATAGGGTGGGATGGGCTAGAATAGATAGTACACACTTGTGCTTGGGAAGAGTTAATGAAATGCCCACCTATCATCAGTTGGTCAATCTTATAGGACAATGCATCTACCTTGCTAGACAGGTCCATAGAATGACTTATTTCACAAATGGTCCCTTTTCTTTGAAAACTCGGGGGTGCTTGACGAGAATAGGAAGCATGGTGGAGGAAGTTTTCACTAAGATTTTCAAATAATTGCGATGCTTCATGTTCATTTTGAAGCATAAAAGTCCCCCCGCATGCAGCATCGATCATCTGACGGTTTCGTTCAGTCAATCCGTCATAGAAACATTGCACTAACTGCCATTTAGGTATTTGATGATGTGGGCATTTATGGATTAGGTCCCGAAATCTCTCCCAAGTTTCATGAAATTCTTCTCCCTCGGTTTGGGAGAAGCTTGTAATGGCACGTCTAAACTGGTTCGTTCTTCCTATGGGAAAGTATTTTTTAAGGAATTCTTGTTGCATTTGATCCCAAGAACGAATCGAGTTAGCTTCTAAAGAATTCAGCCATTGTTTGGCTCTATCTTTAAGGAAGAAGGAGAATAATCTAAGTTTCAGAGCATCATCAGTGAAGTTCTGAATCTTGATAGTGGTGCAAATCTCAAGGAATTCATCTAGGTGTTTATATGGGTCTTCATTGGTGAGCCCATAAAAAGATGGGAGCATTTGGATCATACTAGACTTTATTTCATATTGTACAGTTGCTACTTCAGGTAATCGAATGCAAGATGGAGAAGTATAAATGGTGGGAGTAAAGTACTCCCTCAGGAGTTTGGGTTGTTCTTCAGCCATCTCAGGAGGTGGGGATGATTCTAATGTTCTGATCTCAGCTCGAATATTCCTAAGGGTCCGTTCTATTTTAGGATCAAAAGGTAATAGGTCACATACTTTAGAACGACTCCCTTGCATACACTAGTACTTGATCAGTCAAGCATGCAAATAAAAAAAAAAATACATCAATCCTTGTATTTGCCCTAAAATCACTAGACAGCTCCTAACTGGTTTGAAGAGGGAACCTAAGCCTCCAATCCGGTCTAATGAACTGAGTTGACCAGGTAAGCTCCCAGGTAAGTGGAGGGGTCACGATGCGTTCGCAAAGGTCCCACTTAAAATCCACTTGCCTCGAACAGATGAACTGTCTTCCTTATAGGGACAAAGCTTGCCTAGACATTAACTAAGCCACAGAGCGAAATTGGTGCAACTTTCGGTGATCTTCGTCCTATTGAGCTCGAATGTTTCTAAGAGCCAACGTCTAATTGATTTTAATTAAAGTGACACTATGTGAGATTGAGTTCACCTAAGTTGGGCAAGAGTCCAGTGATGAAATCTGGCTCTTATCTTGTTGGGATGATTGCCCTTACTAAGTGCAGATTAATTGGTGAATGTGTATCAGGCATGCATTCACAATTTTGCTGAAATTAAAATTAAACAATCACCACAAAATTTTAAGCTAATAATTAATTTAAATAAGAAAGGTTTAGAGGTTACCAAAGGGAATTTTCCAAGCAATTTAAATTTTTTTTAGGCAAACCTTTACAGCATTCCTTTTCCAGCTATTCTCCTTTTGATCATCCCAGATTTTTCCTTTGATTCCTAATCAAATAAGACCAAAAAAAAATTTAAAAAAAATAAAATAGTAGAAGAGAAAAAAAGGATATAAGAAAAGTAACAATAATAGAAAATAATAATTTTTTTATTTTATTTTAGATATATATATATTTTTTTGAAATTTTTTTTAATTAATTAAATTTTTTTAATGATAGGAAAAATAACTATGCTAGCAATCCCCGGCAACGGCGCCAAAAATTGATCGGTTCTTTCAATTTTGAAAATAAACCACGCAATAGCACGTATCCTGTAGGATAGTGATTACGGGTGTCGGTCCACAAGGATTGAAGAATAAGTTATTTTTTTCTCTTAAAAGTAAATCAAAAAGAAGAATTTGCTAACTTGATTTAACTAAATTAATTCAAAGGGCATAAGCTAGAGTAAAAAGAATTTTAAGTTATCGATTAATGAGAGCTAAAAGTATGATGAATGCAATAGTAGGAATATTTTATGGGAAGAGATGTCTAGGGTTAGAATCCACCGATGGATTTGTAAATATGATGCTTTCAATGATTTAGATGCATGTATGATCTGATTGCTCTTAACTACAAGTTTGGGCAATCATACAAAAAGTTGAAATCTAACCCACAGTATGAGTCATCTAAGCCTGGTACAAACCATCTTCTCTAAGGATAGGTATGGTCTGTCCTATTTAGCATGATTCATCTGATGATTAATTTCTCAAAGATAAATCTGGTAGTTGCATAACAATCTCCTCCAAACCACAGGTATTGAATTCGATTTCGATAAACTATATTAATTCATGCAGAGGCTTTCTACAAGATAGATGTCTTACACAAATTAAACAAGACATTTCAAGATCATAATTTCATTAAATATGCAACTGTCTTACAATGCTAAAAATCAAAGAAATGCAACATAAATACTTATCCACGGCTTCATCAAACCCCTAAACCGAGGTTTAGCTGCTCATGGTGGCCGGAAGTCCTCCCATCTTCATAAAAAAATTACTCTTCACTCCCTTCCGCTCCCAGCCTCTCTCTCTTCTCTCTTTTTTTTTATTTCTTCTTCTCCCGAACAGAGCCTCCTCTGTTCTTCAAACCGTCGCCTCCCCCCCCCCCCTTTTTCTCTCTTCTTCGTCTTCCTCTTATAGATCGCCGAAGACCAGCGATGGATCCCGAGAGAGGAGGAGGGCGTGATGCTGGGAGAATGGCTGGATCTCGGGCGAAGATGGGGATGGAGCTTGAAACGGGTGCCGATTCGGAAGGAGCTGGGTTACCGGCTCGTTGAATGCAGTCGGCTGGGATCGTGGTGAAGGCTGAATCATAGGGATTGGAGCTGGGAATCGATGGGATCTCTTCTTGGAACGAATCCGGGTGAAGCTCGGGATGGCTGGAATGCTTGGAGGAAATGGCTGATTTCCGACTGCTGGGAGGTGGAACGGGCGGCGGATGGCACGCGGTTGATGCGGCCGGCACGGAGCTGATGCGGTGGTGCTGGATCTCGGCTGAAGATGCGGGATCGATGGGAGGAGCTGGACGAGCCGATCACGGACGGCTAGGCAGACGATGATCGCGGAGAAGTCTGAATCACAGAGATTTGATGGCGGAGGAGCTGGGACGCGATGCTGTCTCGGATGCTCGGAATGGCAGCCGTGCGGAGGCGCTGGTCACGGCGTGGAGCTGGAAATTCGGAAGAGGAGATGGCATGAACGTGGTGGGCACGCGGTTGGAAAGGGCGGGGGGCGCTCTGTAAGGCGGGATCATGGGAAGGATAGATAGCGGGAGGAATGAGATAAACAGTGAAATAGTTTTTTTTTATTATTATTATATTGTTTCTTTTTTTTGTAACACTGTTCATATATATGAACAGTAAATCCAGTGATTCTTCCCAAAATTATTTTTATTTATTTTATTATATTCATTATTTTCTTTTTTTTCGTTTTAAATTTATAAATTTTTATATGAAGGCAGGTAAGAAATTGGTTGGGAATTGACTTTGGATTTGAGGTGGGTCATGATCGTTGATTTGGTTGAACTTACTCTCGAGCCCAATGTCGTTTAAATTTAATTCTTGCTAAACAGCTTCAGACCGGACTCAACAAGGCTAAAAGCAGGACCGTGACTTAATAAAAAGGGTTAATCAAACCTTTTTCCTCATACAAGAATAATTATCTAATCAGGACCAAAACCTATTTAATCATAGTCTTAGCTTGATTACAACTCCATCAGGTTACTAAACCGGGTCAACACAATCTCCTCCTTATATGTTTTCATGAAAGATTATAACCAGAAGAGAGACAAGTTCAGAGTCTATTTTGAGAAAAGAATTATTTACCTCTTACCATATTTTAAATTTATTTCAATGTTTATTCAATTTCATGGTAAAGTATGTATTTATCAGTTTAAGAATATTGATAAGTGCTATGAAAAGATAACTAAATTATAAATTATTCAGCACTTATCAGGAGATCACAAGATCTGCAAGCTGCAAAGGTCCATTTATGGACTAAAGCAAGCATCTCGGAATTAGAACACTCGTTTCAATGATGCAATCAAAACGTTTGATTTCATCAAGAACGAAGAGGAACCGTATGTTTACAAGAAGGTTAGTGGGAGTATTGTCGTGTTTCTAGTACTGTACGTGGACGACATCCTCCTGATAGGGAATGATATTTCCATACTAACCTCGGTTAATGTCTGGTTGTCAAAAGAATTCTCCATGAAAGACCTTAGGGAAGCATCCTATATTTTGGGGATAAAGGTCTATAGAGATAGAGCTAAAAGGATGCTTGGCCTATCACAGAAGATGTACATAGAGGAAGTGCTGAAAAGGTTCAGCATGGAAAACTCTAAAAGGGGTCTCTTACCCCTAAGGCATGGAATTTATCTCTTCAAGAAGATGTGCCCCAACACATCTGAAGAGATTCAACGCATGAGCAAGATCCCTTATGCATCGGCAATAGTGAGCCTCATGTATGCCATGCTGTGTACACGACCTGATATAGCCCTTGCTGTGAGTGTCACTAGAAAATATCAGTCGAATCCAGGTGAAGAGCACTGGACAGCTGTGAAGAATATTCTTAAGTACTTAAGAAGAACTAAAGATTTATTCTTGGTCTATGGAGGAACATCAGAGTTAAAGGTAGAAGGGTACACAGATTCAGACTTCATGACTGATATCGATGATAGAAAGTCTACATCTGGATATGTGTTCTTGTGCAATGGTGGTACGGTGAATTAAAAAAATTCTAAACAACCGATCATTGCTGATTCTACTGTGGAAGCTAAATATATCGCTGCCTCTGAAGCTGCTAAGGAAGGCATCTGGTTCAAAAAATTCATTGCTGAATTGGATGTAATGTCATCAGATGTCATAACACTCTACTGCGATAATAATGGCGCCATAGCTCTTGCTAAGGAGCCAAGGTCTCATCAGAAGTCCAAGCATATAGAACGGCGCTTCCACCTTATACGCGACTATGTTGAGAAGAAGTATATCGAGGTGCAGAGAGTAGACTCCGCGGACAACGTGGCGGACCCGTTCACTAAGCAGCTGAGTCAGCAAAAGACTGAAGCCCACCTTGAGAAAATGGGACTTAGATATATAACTGATTGGCTTTAGTGCAAGTGGGAGATTGTTAGATGTATGACCTATAAGCCAATCTGGCTGACACATTGTTAATTCTAGGACATAATTTTGTACTTAACTATTTATTATTGAATAAATAAAAGGCATCTTTTTCATTCATATTGTTTATGTGTCTATGAATCGTCCAAGAATTAATAAGATGATGATGCATATTCTTAAGAGTTAAGAATTTGAGCCATGCATCATTGGTGATTAATTTTTGAATGCTCCTAATCGATGGATCATCACGAGGACGGTGATCGATCCGATGAGATCAGTGCACACATTGCTTTCCTTGTGGATGGACGAGACTCGAGTCCACGGTGTGGCGACACTGAAGTAATAGTGCAGATGCTTGTTAAAGAACAAGGGTACTGAGCGTGACCAAGATAAGAAGTCACTTGGATGTCTATCCACGCGTCAGTAACTTGCTTGATGTTGCAGTAGTGTGACTGGTCCTTTGACCTGCGGTGCTTTGGCTGCTCACAATGAGGTTATTGTAGTTTGACTGCACGTATACATGGTCTCTAGACATACGGGTCCATGCAGTGTAGATTGGCTGCAATAGGTTCACTGTAGGAGTAGGGTATGCACCTATATGGAATCTATCAACCTTGGTAGATAAGGAGAGATCCTACGTGATTTATAAGACTGAGTTCGTAAGACCTCGGCCGGGGCAGTAAAAACAGTGGAGAAAGAGTTTTCCACTCTCGAACTTAAGTCGAATAAATCTTGACATATGACAGACGATGGGGTTTGATGAGTTTTCCATGACCTCCGTCCTGTAGGGATCCACGATAGTAGGACTGTATCACACAATAACTGCACCTAGAGATTTATTATTCCATTCTACTGGGTAGCCACTACATGCTGCTAGGTGTCACTGGTGGATGGTGAGACTCACAGAAAATATCTCGATGGTCGATAAATCCTAATGAGTTCAGTTGGAATCGTTCCAACCCATTGAAAGGAGTTTTCAATGATATTGTGATAGAGATTGCGATATATCTCACTACCAGTCAGCATAGAACCTATGGAGTCACACACACTAGAGGTATTGACCGATCCGATGGTTGAATTATGATTATGAATCACGAATAATCAATTCGATTGATAATCAGCTGAAAAAGAAACAATGGAAATTGATTAATTGGACTTAAAATACGAATCCTACTTGGAGTACTAATTGGATTAGGACTGGAAATCCTACTTGGACTAGGACTGAAAGTCCTACTTAGTGTAGGATTCCTACAATCCTAATTAGATTAGGATTTTGAATTCAATTTGGATTCCTACTTAGAGTAGGATTCCTAGAAGTCCTAATTAGAATAGGACTTCGGATTCAAATTAGAGTCCTAATTGGATTAGGACTAAAATTAAATAAGTCCTAATTGGATTAGGATTTCTTAAGTCCTAATTAATTATTAATTTAATGAATCAAGATGACTCCTAATTGGGTTAGGATTGAAGAGTTCAATTGAGTCATGGTTCATTCAAGTTCTAATTGGATTAGGACTTGCATAAAATCCAATTTGGTTCACACTATGATCTAAGCCTAATTGGATTAGGACTAAGACATAAGAGGGACACCTAATCCTCCTTTAACCAAGAAGGAGGGGCGTGCGCCCCTCCTCCTTTTCTTTGTTGGTACGGCAACACAAGAGTGGCCGGGCGCCCCTCTTGGAAAAAGATCAAGGGCTCCTAATTTGTAGGAGCCCTAGATACCTTTAAAAGGAGGCTTGGGCGGCACCTAGGGCAAGCATTGAAGCCCTCCTCCTTGTGGTTGTACTCCCCCTCTTCCTCCCCTTGGTCTTCAGCCGCAAGCAAAAGAAAAGGAAGAAAGGTCTTGGCGGCCTCCTCCCTCTTCCCTTCCTTCATCCAACGCAGGGGAAAGAAAAGGGCTGCAAGGTGCTTTGATTCTTCTTCAAGTTTCATCCTTCTTCTTCCTCTTCCCAAGCACAATCAAGGTTTGATTGAAAGGAAGGTAATCAGCCATCAAAACATATCTCTGTAAGGGAGCTAGCACCCCGGGGAGATTGGAGCGTTTGGATTGGTTCTCTACTTCGTGTGGATACCCGTAGAGGCCGGACGCGTGTGCGGCTTCAAGTGAGCCTTCTTCCAAAATCACGAACTTCAGTTTGCGGTGATCATCTACCCGCACTAGGTGAAGATCTGATCTTCCTAATGTTTTTAAAAGTTTTTAATCCTTATCTGTCTACGAACGGTTTTTGAATAACGTTCATGAGATGAACGATTGATCCCGCGCATGCCACTTCCGCTGCATCTAAAATTTTTTTATTTCTGTGGCATGGGCGGGTTCCCAACAAGGACCTTACTCTCTGAGTAAGGAGAGCCTCCCACCTGCTTACCTAGCCAATTGATCGATTACCACTTATGAAGAGCTCAAAGTTGGAATCACTAAGACTAGATTATCTAATATTAAGTCTAGAGGTCTTCCACCATAGTAGAGCTGCTAAGGTCTTTTCGGCGTTGATTTATCTCGGCTGGATACAGTGGGCACGTTGCATTGGGGGACTGGACCTCTCTTTTGACATGAGATATAGTGGGAGTAAAGATGGGGTTAGGCTCCAATAACTGTTAGGTGAGGACCCAATGATGGCTTATTTCTACGGGATATATGGTGGGTCCGACTTTACCTAGTAACGGGGTCAATAACTGTTAGGTGAGGTCCTTATGACTTCGAGACCAAGTTGGTTACAACTTGCTTGAGAAGCATTGTACAAGAAGTTGTACACTCATCGTTTATATATCACCAATAACTGTTAGGTGAGGTGACATGTAAATTGGTGGAACCGTAGCACCCCACTTGAAATCTAGAGTCGCAGGTTTCCATTTCTCTACCGGAGGAGTGTAAGAGATTCGAGAAAATAGTGGGAGGTATTTATTTTAAATATCCCTAAAACAAATAGAGTTCAAGTACAAAATTCTAACTATAATTTTTACTCTCTAAGGATTATAAAGTCAGCTTGCAAACTCTTAACTCATATCCTAGAGAACAACTGTTTGATCAAACTCAATTATAAAGACTAGCTCAACAATTTCAAAATAGTTTTGAATTGTGAGAAATTAGGGGATATGCTAGACCATGACATCCCAGTGTTACCGGTCCGTCCGATCACTGATCATCATAAGACGTATGACAAGTGGACGAACGATGAAAATAAAGTTAGGTGCTACATAATAGCATGAGAACATGAAGACTATCGGGACATATTGAATCACTTGTACGAGTTGTAGGGTGAATAGAGTCACGCAGCACAGTTTGAAGTGTCCAAAAGGCTCTTCAAGGCTAAGATACATGAAGGGCAGTCTGTCCATGAACATGGTCTGACCATGATAAAGGACTGGGAGGAGCTTGAGAAGCTCGGCATGACCATGCACAAGGAATTGCAAACGGATTTGATCCCACAATCCCTTCCAGCTTCATATGAACAGTTTATAGTAAACTATCATATGAACAAGACTGTATGCACCAAAACAGAATTGTTAAATAAATTGGTAACTACCTTAGGGACCTTGAAGAGTTCAAGGGGTATAGTTCTCGCTGTCGAGTTGGCTTCTACTTCTAAGAAAGAGTCTACCTAGAAGAAGAAGAAGCTTGCGAAGAAGCAGAAGACCGAGAAAGAGCCAAGTAAGAAAGTTCCAAGAAAAAGGCTGATTGCAAGGGAAAGTGTTTCCATTGCATTATGGACGGACATTGGAAGAGGAACTGTCTTACATACATGAGAAGCATAAAGAGCAAGAAAGGGTGACACACCTTTAGAAGGTATGTCAGATATGCTCAGGATACTTAGGAACTGTTACCTGCTGCTAGCAGAAATTTAATTTCTGTATCTTGTTTAGCACAGAAAGATTTTTATAAGACTGCTGTTCCATTTATTTGAGAGATAAATTAGTTCCACATGGTTTTATGATTGACAGTCTTTATCACTTACATTTTGATGTATCTGTGAAATTATCTGAGTAAATAGTAAGTACCATAGGATCCAAAAAATCTAGAGATGAGATAAATTTAAAGTATTTGTGGCACCTCAGGCTTGGCCATATAGGAGAAGACAGAATAAACAAATTGGAGAAACATGGGCTTCTGGCTCATTGACTTTCGAGTCATATCTGATTTGTGAATCCTGCCTTCAAGAAAAGATGGCCAAATTATCCTTTGTAGGACATGGGGAGAGGTCCACTGAAATACTTACCTTAGTACACACTGACATGTGTGACCCATTCGATGTGCAGGCTAGGGGTCATAATTTTTACTTCATTTACCGATAATTACTCACGGTATGGATATGTGTATGAGACACAAATCTGAAGCTTTTGAAAAATTCAAAGAGTTCAGATATGAAGTAGAAAAACAAACAAAAAAACTCATTAAGGTTCTTCGATCGGATCGAGGAGGTAAGCACCTTAATGGAGAGTTCCGTGATTATCTCAAAGAGAATGATATAGTTTCATAATGGATCCCTCCTAGTACACCTCAGCTCAATGGGATGTTAGAGAGGAGGAATCGAACCTATTGGATATAGTCAGGTCCATGATGAGCTTTACTAATTTACCCTTGTTTCTTTAAAGAGATACCCTATTTTTAGCTATTTACTTATTGAATAGAGTTTTCTCTAAAGTGCATACCTACCATACCATATGAGAGATATGGCATGGTAAGAAGCCGAATCTTGATTATCTTAAGATTTGGGGATGTCCGGCCCAAGTCAAGTGACAATAGGCAGATAAGTTAGAGGATAGGACAATTAGTGCTCGTTTTAATGGATATCTAAGAGTCATTAGGATATGATTTTTTGTCCCATAGGATCACAAAGTGTTTGTGAGCCGACATTCTATCTTCATGAAAAATAGTTTTTTCTTGATAGAGGCAGTGGGAGGAAAACTAAGCTTGAAAAGAAAGTCCCTGAAGAGCAACGAGCTATTGTGCCTACAGAATATATTCATATTGAGCCAGTACATGCAGTACCTCCTCCACCTCATAAATCTAGTATGATCTTCCGTCCTCCTAAAAGGTACTTAGGTATGCTTACAGAGGATGTAGAGAAAATATTCCTCATGGGAGATAGGGATTAAGGTACGAATTCCAATACCTACAACGAGGTGATGTTAGACATCGATTCCGAGAGATGGCTGGAAGCAATAAAGTCAAAGATGGACTCCATGCATTCCAACCAAGTCTGGATCTTAGTAGATCCACCAGAAGATATAGTATCTATTGGGTGTAAATGGATCTACAAGAGAAAATTAAGTTCGGATGGCAAGGTAGAGACCTATAAGGCATGGTTAGTGGCGAAAGGTTATAGTCAGTGCGAAAGCATTGACTATCAGGATACCTTTTCACCTGTAGTCATGCTGAAGTCCATTCGAATATTGCTCGCTGTTGCAGCAAATCAGGATATTGTGATGGTGATCACGAGGTCTGTAAACTGCTAATGTCCATCTATGGACTAAAGCAAGCATCTTGGAGTTGGAAAACTCATTTCAACGATGTAATCAAATCGTTTGATTTCATCAAGAACGAAGAGGAACCATGTGTTTATAAAAAAGTTAGTGGGAGGGCTATTGTATTTCTCGTATTGTACGTGGATGATATCCTTCTTGTTGGGAATGATATTCCCATGCTAACTAAGGTCAAGGTATGGTTGTCTAAGAAATTCTCCATAAAAGATCTTAGGAAAGTATTCTATATTTTGGGAATTAAGAACTATTGAGATAGATCTAAGAGAATGCTTGTCCTATCACAGAATATATACATAGAGAAAATGCTAAGAGGTTTGGCATTGAAATCTCTAAAAGGAGATTATTACCTTTTAGGCATGGGATAAATCTCTCCAAGAAGATGTGCGCCAACACATCTGAAGAGATTCAGCGGATGAGCAAGATCCCTTATGCTTCAGCTATAGGAAGCCTCATGTATACCATGCTATGTACACGACTTGATATAGCACATGCTGTGAGTGTCACGAGCATATATCAGTCAAATCCAGGCCACGAGCACTGGATAGCTATGAAGAACAGTCTTACGTACTTGAGAAGAACTGAGGACATGTTCTTGATCTTTAGGAGAAGATCAGAGTTAAAGGTAGAAGGATACATACATATTGATGATAGAAAGTCTACAACAGAATATGTGCAATGGTGGTTCGGTAATTTAGAAGAGTTCTAAACAACTGATCATTACAGATTCTACCTTCGAAACTAAATATATCGCCGCCTCTAAGGGTGCAGTGTAAATCTTCTGGATCAAGAATTTTATTGCAGAATTAGGTGTAATGTCATCAGATGCCATAACACTATACCGTGATAACAATGGCACCATAGCACTTGCTAAGGAGCCAAGGTCTCACCAGAAGTCTAAGCACATAGAGCGGTGGTTTAACCTGATACGCACTACCTCGAAAAAAAATAAGTAAAGGTACAGAGAGTAGACCCCAAAATAAATGTGGTGGACCCATTCACTAAGCAACTAGGTCAGCAGAAAATTTTGAGAGGATGGGGCTTAGATTTATGGCCGATTGGCTTTAGTGCAAATGGGAGATTGTTAGAAGTATGCCCTAGAAGCCAATTTGGCTGATGCATTATTTTGTTCTGGGACATAAATTTATACTTGACCTAATAATGAATTTATTAGGATGGGCTTTCTTTTCATTCATGTTCTTATGTGTCCATGAATCGTCCAAGAAATTAATAAGATTATAACGCATATTCTCAAGAGTTGAGAATTTGAGGCATGTGTCATTGGTGATTAATTCCTGAATTGCTCCTGATCGATGGATCCATCACGAGGGACGGTGATCGATCCGCTGAGATTAGTGCATAGATCACTTAGTCAGATGGATGAGTCTTGAGTCCACAGTGTGGGGACACTGAAGTGATTGTGCAAGTGCTTGTTAGAGAACAAGGGTATTGAGCGTGACCAAAGCAAGTAGTCACTTGGATGTCTATCCACTCGTCAGTGACTTACTTGATGCTGCAGTTGTATGACTGGTCCTTTGACCTGCGATGCCTGGCTATTCACAGTGAGGTTGCTGTAGTTTAACGAGCACAAAAACATGGGCTCCATCCATTTGGGTCCTTGTGGTGCAGATTGGCTGCGGTAGGTTCATTGCAGGAGTAGGGGTGCATCTAGATAGAATCTATCGACCTTGATAGATTAGAAGAGATCCTATGTGATTTATAAGACTGAGTTCGTAAATCCTTGGTGGTGCAAAAATAAAACTGTTCTCCCAAGTGCAGGAGAATCGCACAAGTAGTATAACTCGGAAGTCCGAGGTCGATTCCTCAGGGAACGATCTATAGATTATTAGCATAATTTTTAGATGTAATTTTTAGTTGATCTTCAAAAATTAAAAGCAGAGAATAATAGATAATGAAACAACGTTCAAGAATATAGAGAAGGCTAGGGATCTGGATTCCCCCTTGATAATGTTATTTTCAACAATTAAATTTTTGCGATTCTTGATTAAGGATTAATTAGATAGAATAGTTCTAAGCATGGAATATATACTTTGAAAACATGAATTCAACATTCAAGTATTTATCGTGCCGGTTACGTGTACGATACATCAAAAATCGAAACAACCCATGCATCAATAAATATAAACCGTACAAGATCTATCTAACAAAAAAGTATGCAAGAACCAAGAGCATATAATAGATGTAAATCAAAGAAAATAATCGTTCAGAATTTACTTGAAGAAAGCAAACTATCAAGGGTTCTTCCATCACCCTTGACCAAAGGTGTTAGCCTCCCATTACAAAAACACTAGCCTTTCCCTCTCTAGCCTTTCCCTCTCTTATTCTTTTTTTTTTTCTTTTTCTTTTCGGAAACAGGGCATACCCTATTTCCTTCTTCTCTTTTCCCTCAACCGCAACAGCCGGCTACCTGTTCTTCCTCCTGTTTTCTTCTTCAAATCGGAGCCTTCCCCCTCCCCCGAATGCCCTTCTCTCTTAGCCGAGAGGGAGCTTTATAGATAGTATCCGATGCCCCCTGAGCGCACGCGGTGAAGATGGGTGGACGGAGAGGAATCTCGGACATTGATCGCGGCTGGGAGGATGCTGGAGAGGGTGGTTGATCACGGGAGAGGCGATCGCGGGATGAGCGGACGAATCGGGAGCTGGACTTGCATGGGATCGACGCTCGGATCACGATTGACGCGTTGGGAGAACCTGTGAATGCGGAAGAGGTGTGGCTGAAGAACGGGATGCTGGGAGCTTGATACGGGCGGAAGCGGACGTTGGGATTGTGCACGGGAGCTGGTCACGGAAGGCTGGGAGGCGCTGATCTCGGCTGGAATGGATGGGAACGTGGGAGAAGGCTGACACGGTGGACGGGATGCTGGGAAGTTTCACGGGTTCGGGTGGAAGAAGGAGCTGATCGCGGAAGGAGGAGGCTTTGATCACAGTTGCTGCGACATTGGAGCTGAAACGGGTCCGGAAGCATCAGATGCAGACGTGGATGGTGTTGCGGGCTTTTGGATCCTCCCGGATGATGAAATTAGACCCTTAGTGGATCCATCTTGCGCTGCCTCCGGATGGCTGCCATGTGTCCCTGTGCAAGTATGCTTGACCAGGTTTAATTCTGTTCCAGTGCAATCAGCCTAGAAGTCAACCAAATGCACATTTAAACTCTGATTTACGATAATCTGTGCCAAATAAAATATAAAATTAATGCGGCCCTTTTATCATTATTTGTTAGCAATAATATTAATTTAAGCAACGTGTATAACGCACTTTTGTGCTCTCATCATACCCCCCAACTAGCTTATTGCTAGTCTCTAGTAATTAACGAGCAAACAATAATGAGAGCACAAAAGGTGTGGTCTAATCTATGACTTTTTATTGAAGCTAAAAACACAAAACTAAGATACGTACCCACTTTCGTAGGACATCACGATTGCACTTAGCTCGTGCAACAAGCTGTTAAACCCCTAGGTTACCCTAGCGGACGAATGTTGTCTCGTGAGGGTTTGTAGAGATGTTACCCACAAACATCATGAATGATATGACATGAGGTCCTAAATTTTAAGCTAATACTCATGTAACTAATATATATTTTTAAGCATGGCAACTATCAAAACAAGAAAAATATGAAAGTGTAGTGTGCATAAAAGAGTATGACTTTCTTAGAGCACTAATACCTCTACCACAACATAGCACTGCTTGAATTTTTAGGTGCACTACTCAAGTTCGCAAGTGTTTACTACAGTTTATTAGAGCCTGATCCATCAAATTTTCGGAATATCTCATGTTGTCTAAAATTGTCAAGAATGGTTCGCATAAAAAGAAGGAGCTATCAATCCTAACTAAATATCCAAAGTACACAAAGGTCCAATACAATGGAGTCAAACCAGCCATTACCACATGTCACTGGGTTCAGCCCGACCAACCCTATTCATGCTCTCTTTTTTTTTTTTTTACCAATGGTGATTACAATAGTCCAACCCTCTTAGGCTCTAGCAAGGTCCATGTAGCGAGTTTTCGGCCAATGACTCCTGATCTAGTTGGCTCAAGGCATTAGGTGAAACACCCCTCGGGTTTAATTACTCGAACCAGACTACGCCACGAGGTTAGACTTGTCATCTCCTCATTTATTTATTTATTTATTTTAATTTTTTTTTTTTAAGATAGGAAAGGTAAACTAAACCATATAATGTGACTGCAACGTGACTATAGGTCAACCAAGGTCGGAACATAAGGCACTTAGATGATCTAGCCGGGGTATTCAATCTCTATCTTTATGTGAAAACCAAATCAAGAACCTTATAGTACGGACAAGGATACTCGTACTTCTTTTACAGATATGGCTTAATAAAAATGCATTAAACAAATGTGAACTCCTAAGGCCTTCCTATAATCATTAAATACATGTGCGGGGATCTAATAATAGATCTCTGATCAGTCATAGTACGCATGTATTCCTTGCCTTAATAGTTACACAAACTCAATAAAAATACATGTGCATTTGCTTAGAAAAGAATGCAATTTTTTTTTTTTTTCAAAATACTTCCCTCCCCCAACTTAAACATTGCATTGTCCTCAATGTAATAGATACAAGAAAGCTATAATGAAAAACAGTAGAGAAAATAATATTGAAGAGAAGAAGAATACCTTGAGCTGTTGATATCCAGAAAATAAAACCTACAAAACTAGAAAAATAATCCTAACTAACATACACATACCTTTGCCTTCATGCTCAGTCATAAGAAGGCTCCCCTAAGGAAAAGGAGTCCTCTTCATCTGCAAAATTCTCAAGAAAAGGTTTTAACCTATGTCCATTTACCTTAAAAATTCTACCATCCCGTGGATTCTCAATCTCAACCGCCCCATGTGGAAAAACAGTTTTTATAATGTAAGGACCTGTCCATCTCGATCGCAACTTACCAGGAAACAGATGTAAGCGGGAATCATATAAAAGAACTTTTTGCAAAGGTTCAAAAGATTTTTTTTAAAATTGATTTATCATGTAAGATCTTCATTCTTTCTTTGCAAATTTTAGCATTGTCATAAGCATCTCTGCGAATCTCATTAAGCTCGTTTAATTGCAATTTTCTAGCTAGACCGGCATCTTGTAAATCAAAATTCAATTTTCTAATTGCCCAATACGATTTATGTTCTATTTCTACAGGCAGATGACACGCTTTTCCATAGACTAGCCGGTAGGGAGACATGCCAAGAATGGTTTTGTATGCAGTACGATAGGCCCATAATGCATCTGATAGTTTCGAGGACCAATCTTTTCGTGATGGGTTCACAGTTTTCTCTAAAATACGCTTGATCTCCCTATTGGCTAATTCTACTTGGTCACTAGTTTGCGGGTGATATGGGGTAGCAACTTTGTGGGTGACACCATACTTTTTTAATAATGTCTCAAAAGGCTTATTACAAAAGTGTTTTCCACCATCACTAATTATGACCTTAGGCATCCCAAATCGTGAAAAAATATTTTCTTTTAAAAACTTTAGGACGGGTTTGTGATCATTGGTCTTACAAGCGACAGCTTTTACCCATTTGGATACATATTCGACCCCAACTAAAATGTACTCATATCCAAAAGACGGTGGAAATGGGCCCATAAAATCGATGCCCCATATATCAAAAATTTCAATAGCAGTAATGGGCTGAAGAGGCATCATTTGCCTACGAGTTAGACTCCCAACACGTTGACATGGATCACATGTCCTGCAGAACTCGTGGGCATCTTTGAACATAATGGGCCAATAGAAACCACATTGCAAAACTTTTGCAACAGTTTTCTTAGAGGCAAAGTGTCCACCGCAAGCATCAGTGTGGCAGAAAGAAAGTACACTTTGTATATCATGATCCGGTATACATCGTCTAAAAATTTGGTCATTGCAATATTTAAATAAATAGGGTTCGTCATAGTAATAATTCCTCACTTCGCGCAAAAAAAATTTTCTATCTATCGACCCCCAATGCTCCGAAATCCGGCTTGTAACAAGAAAATTTACAATATCTGCATACCATGGTATACTAGAAAGTGCAAACAACTGCTCTTCAGGGAATGAGTCCTTGATGGGAAACTGTGGCACTGAATCATGAAAAACTAGCCGTGATAAATAGTCAGCAACCACATTCTCTACTCCCTTTTTATCTTTAATAGTGATGTCAAATTCTTGGAGTAGAAGTATCCATCGTATTAAGCGTGGTTTGGCCTCTTTCTTGTCCAGCAAATATTTTAACGCTGCATGGTCTGTGAAGATAACAATAGGAGCACCAAGGATATAAGAGCAAAATTTATCTAAGGCAAATACTACTGCAAGCAATTCCTTCTCGGTGGTGGTGTAATTCATTTGAGCATCGTTTAAGGTTTTGCTTGCATAGTAAATGACATATGGCTTATTATCCTTGCGTTGTCCTAGGATAGCTCCTATCGCATAGTCGCTAGCGTCGCACATAATCTCAAAAGGTAATGACCAATCAGGTGGTCGCACAATGGGTGCAGTGCTAAGCATAGACTTCAACTTTTTGAATGCCTCCTGACAGGTTTCAGTCCAATTGAATGGTGTATCAAGGGATAGGAGATTACATAATGGTCGAGATATGACACTAAAGTCCTTGATGAACCTCCTATAAAATCCGGCGTGACCCAAAAATGATCTAACATCTCTAACCGTCTTGGGTGCAGGTAGCTTAGCAATTAAATCAGTCTTAGCTCTATCTACTTCCATGCCCTTCGATGAAACAATATGTCCTAAGACAATTCCCTTTGGCACCATGAAGTGGCATTTCTCCCAATTCAGTATCAAATTCTTTTCCATACATCGAGCTAAGACAGCTTGTAAATGTGACAGGCAATCATCAAATGTATCGCCAAAAATGGAGAAGTCGTCCATGAATACTTCCAAAAATTTCTCGTTCATGTCTTCAAAGATGCTGAGCATGCATCTTTGGAATGTTGCAGGTGCATTACACAACCCGAATGGCATTCGTCGGAAAGCAAATGTGCCAAAAGGGCAAGTGAAGGTAGTCTTCTCTTGATTTTCCGGTGAAATTTTAATTTGATAATATCCCGAATAGCCATCGAGAAAACAATAGAAATCATGCCCTGCAACCCTCTCCAATACTTAGTCTAGGAAGGGTAGAGGAAAGTGATCCTTTCGTGTGACCAAATTCAGCTTTCGGTAGTCAACACACATGCGCCAACTCGTCGGGACACGAGTTGGAACTAGTTCACCTTGTTCATTTTCTACTACCGTCAAACCCGATTTCTTAGGAACGACTTGAGTAGGGCTTACCCACTTGCTGTCGGAAATTGGATAAATAATACCCATGTCAAGCAACTTGAGGACTTCTGCCTTAACCACATCTCTCATTGTAGGATTTAACCTTCGTTGCATTTGCCTTGTGGTTTTGGCATTGTCCTCCAAATATATCCGGTGCGTGCATATTAAGGGGCTAATTCCCTTCAAATCGGCAATAGACCACCCTAAGGCTCCTTTATGATTCTTTAAAACATCAATTAATTTTCTTTCTTGGGTATGATCAAGTCCAGATGAGATGATTACAGGAAAAGCATCTTCGGGTCCAAGAAAAGCATACTTAAGTTCCTTTGGTAAGGGTTTCAATTCGAGCTTGGGTGCTTGCTCATGGGATGGTACTATTTTCACCTCTCGAGGCGACAATCTCTCAAATTCTCCTACTTTTGGTCTCCACCCATTGACCATCTTGATATCCAGATTATCCACAATAGGTGTGACTGACAAATCATCATCATTGGTTCCATTAGGACACCAATCAATTAAGCTATCATTGAATGGGTCGTTAATTGCTTTAGCTAACAAATAATCTTCTGCGATGGTTTCAACCCAATCAACCTCCTTACTCTCTTCGGGATCATTGGGTTGTTTGCACACATTAAAAATGTTCAATTCTAAGGTCATGTTACCAAAAGAAAGCTTCATGACGCCATTCCTACAATTTATCAATGCATTAGAAGTTGCAAGAAATGGACGTCCTAAAATGACCGAAATCTGAAACTGTGAGTTCGAAGCCGGATGTGTGTCCAATACAATAAAATCAACAGGAAAGTAGAACTTGTCTACTTGGACTAATACATCCTCGATAATCCCCCTTGGAATTTTAACTGACCTGTCAGCTAATTGCAAAGTGATGGAGGTTGGCTTCAACTCACCTAAACTAAGTTGCTCATATACAGAATATGGCAACAAATTCACACTCGCCCCTAAATCTAACAATGCTCGCTCTATCCTAAAGTTGCCTATGATGCATGAGATGGTTGGGCAACCTGGATCTTTATATTTAGGGAGAATGTTGTGCTGCAAAATAGCACTCACATTTTCAGTTAAAAATGCCTTCTTCTTAACATTTAATCGGCGCTTAACAGTACACAAGTCCTTCAAAAATTTGGCATATGAGGGTACTTGTTTGATTGCATCAAGAAGAGGTATGTTGATCTTTACTTGTTTAAAAAGCTCAAGAATTTCAGAATTAGGTTCGAGCTTTTGCAACGGCTTTAACCGTTGTGGAAAAGGTGGAGGAAAAGGACATTCAACTTTCTCGGTAGAAGTTGGGACCTCAACTTCTTCTTTGTCCCTTTCATCAGCTTTGGGAGCATCAGAATTAGAAGTGACCTGCGGTCTCAATGGGATGGTCTGATTAATGACTTTTCCGTTACGCAAAGTCATGATGCTCTTTGCATGTTCTGTATGCGAACTAGAAGGAGCCGTATTATTACTACCGTGCACTTGTGGATTAGGTTGGAGTTGAGCTGGAAGCTTACCCTTCTCTTGGGTACTTAGGACGGTAGTCAACATCGACAATTGGTTCCTTATATCTTCAAAATTTCGAGTATTTTGAGCATTGATATTAGCTTGACCTTGTAGAAAAGTTTGTATAGATTGCAAGGTATCCTCAATATTCGACTTCTGAGAGGGTGGTGATGCAAAAGTAGGATGTGCAGGTGGAGGAGCTGAATGGTGTGACTGTTGAGGATGATCATTTCTCCACCTAAAATTTGGATGATTCTTCCAACCAGGGTTATAGGTATTCGAGTATGGATCGTTATAAGGCTTTTGGTAGGAGTTCATAGCATTTGCTTGATCGTGTAAGACTTCTTTGAATGCCGGTATGGTGGGACAATCTGTAGTAGTATGACCCGACATATCGCAGATACCACAACACTCGTTTCTAAGCTCTATAGTCTTGACAGGCTCAACCTTTCTAAGCTCAATTTCTTCTACCTTTCTAGTGAGGGCTGCCATTTTAGCATGAAGATCATCCTCAGTTCTGAGGTTGTAAAGGCCTCCCTGTACAGAGCTAGTAGGCTTAGGCAAAGACTTGTTATTTCTATCCCCGTTATCCCAAAGTTGGGCAGTCTCCGCAAGAGAATCCAAATATTCCCACGCTTCATCAGGGTGTTTTTCTAAAAATCTACCATTGCACATGGTCTCTACAAACTGTTTCAACTGTGGAGATAAACCTTCATAAAAGAAGCTAATGGTTCTCCAGGTTTCGAACCCGTGATGAGGGCATGAGAGAAGAAGGTCTTTAAATCTTTCCCAACATTCATAAAATGTTTCATTATCTTTTTGTTGGAAATTGCTAATATGTCTTTTTAAAAAGTTGGTCCTTTGTGTGGGAAAGAACTTCTTCAAAAATTCTCTCTGCATATCTTGCCAATTTCTTATTGATCTAGGACGCAAAGAGTTTAGCCATGTTTTGGCCTTATCCTTTAGAGAGAAAGGAAACAATGTCAATTTGAGGACATCCTCGGTGACATTTGGCACTCTAAATGTAATGCTCAATTCTTCAAAATCCTTTAAATGAAGATACGGACTTTCGGACTCTAACCCATGAAACTTGGGCAGCAATTGGATTACCCCTGGTTTTATGTCAAAATGTCCTACATTATCAGGAAAAATTATGCATGAAGGCTGACTAGTCCTAGCCGGTTGTAGGTATTGTCTTAGAGTCTTAACATGGGGTTCTCGTTCTCGATTGTGGTGACTCCCCGCATCTTCATTTAAATCAGCCATCTCACAAGGTGTGAGATACTGCGAAGGAATTTCAGGGGTATGTCCTAAGGGATGATCTAAAGTTGTACGACTTAATCGACCAGTGTCGTCCCTATTCCACTTTAGCATGCAAAATATTTCCCTCTCTTTTTTTCTTTTTTTTTTTAATTATAAGTACCAACTAAAGATAACCTAAAACGACACCCTAAAACAAAAATCTATTCACAATCAAACATGCAACAAAACATTACACCTCAATTTCTAATATTTTTCTTAAATTTCTAGACAGCTCCTAACTGGTTTGAAGAGGGCACCTAAGCCTCCAATCCGGTCTAATGAACCGAGTTGACCAGATAAGCTCCCAGATAAGTGGAGGGGTCACGATGCGTTCGCAAAGGTCCCACTTAAAACCCACTTGCCTCGAACAGATGAACTGTCTCCCTTATAGGGACAAAGCTTGCCTAGACATCAACTAAGCCACAGAGCGAAATTGGTGCAACTTTCGGTGGTCTTCGTCCTATTGAGCTCGAATGTCCTTAGGGGCCAACGTCTAGTTGATTTTAGTTAAGCTTAGGATATTTATGCACTGGGGTGATTTTTGGGCTAAGGACGAGTGATGAAATCCCGACCTTATCTTTTTATATGGGTTCAGCCCTTAGAATATTTTATGCTGATGCCTTATACTATATGCAACAATCAAGAGATTTTTTTTTTAATGTTTTATAACATGACATTAAATTTCATTGAATAGGTGATCAAGCAAATTATTTATTTATTTTTTTTTAAATTTTATGAGTTGAAGTCTGAAATTTGAAATTTGAATTTTGAAATTTAAAATTTTTATACTTTTAGGTTTTCCCTCTTTTTTTTTTATTTTTGAATAATCACCCTTGATCTTTTCTTAAGGTTTTTTTTTTCTTAAATTTTCAATTAGCAACAAGGATTAATGAGATATGATAACAATAAAATTCTGATTCTAAAAAAAAAAAAAGTAAATACAGAAAATTTAAAATAGAAAGCAGCAAGGTTTCATATTAATCTGATTGTCTTAAAAATGTCAGAATGTCAATCAGACCGTTCAGATTATCGAACGATGTGTCTTACACTAGCTGACCAAATGTGAGTCCAATCAGACGGCTAATTTCTATGATATCAGAGTTTGATGTAGACTATGTAGGGAATGAAAATAGTAGTAAAGATTCAATTTTTTTTTTCAAAAGAAAAAGACTAACTACTAAGGTAAAAATTAAATCTAAAATTATACTAATAACTCAGCTATTTTTCGGCAACGGCGCCAAAAACTTGGTGCAAAAATAAAACTGTTCTCCCAAGTGCAGGAGAATTGCACAAGTAGTATAACTCGAAAGTCCGAAGTCGATTCCTCAGGGAACGATCTATATATTATTAGCATAATTTTTAGATGTAATTTTTAGTTGATCTTCAAAAATTAAAAGCAGAGAATAATAGATAATGAAACAACGTTCAAGAATATAGAGAAGGCTAGGGATCTAGATTCCCCCTTGATAATGTTATTTTCAACAATTAAATTTTTGCGATTCTTGATTAAGGATTAATTAGATAGAATAGTTCTAAGCATGGAATATATACTTTGAAAACATGAATTCAACATTCAAGTATTTATCGTGCCGGTTACGTCTACGATAAATCAAAAATCGAAACAACCCATGCATCAATAAATATATACCGTACAAGATCTATCTAACAAAAAAGTATGCAAGAACCAAGAGCATATAATAGATGTAAATCAAAGAAAATAATCGTTCAGAATTTACTTGAAGAAAGCAAACTATCAAGGGTTCTTCCATCACCCTTGACCAAAGGTGTTAGCCTCCCATTACAAAAACACTAGCCTTTCCCTCTCTAGCCTTTCCCTCTCTTATTCTTTTTTTTTTTTCTTTTTCTTTTCGGAAACAGGGCATACCCTGTTTCCTTCTTCTCTTTTCCCTCAACCGCAACAGCCGGCTACCTGTTCTTCCTCCTGTTTTCTTCTTCAAATCGGAGTCTTCCCCTCCCCCGAATGCCCTTCTCTCTTAGCCGAGAGGGAGCTTTATAGATAGTATCCGATCCCCCCTGAGCGCATGCGGTGAAGATGGGCGGACGGAGAGGAATCTCGGACGTTGATCGCGGCTGGGAGGATGCTGGAGAGGGTGGTTGATCACGGGAGAGGCGATCGCGGGATGAGCGGACGAATCGGGAGCTGGACTTGCGTGGGATCGACACTCGGATCATGGTTGACGCGTTGGGAGAACCTGTGAATGCGGAAGAGGTGTGGCTGAAGAACGGGATGCTGGGAGCTTGATACGGGCGGAAGCGGACGTTGGGATTGTGCACGGGAGCTGGTCACGGAAGGCTGGGAGGCGCTGATCTCGGCTGGAATGGATGGGAATGTGGGAGAAGGCTGACACGGTGGACGGGATGCTGGGAAGTTTCACGGGTTTGGGTGGAAGAAGGAGCTGATCGCGGAAGGAGGAGGCTTTGATCACAGTTGCTGCGACGTTGGAGTTGAAACGGGTCCGGAAGCATCAGATGCAGACGTGGATGGTGTTGCAGGCTTTTGGATCCTCCCGGATGATGAAATTAGACCCTTAGTGGATCCATCTTGCGCTGCCTCCGGATGGCTGCCATGTGTCCCTGTGCAAATGTGCTTGACCAGGTTTAATTCTGTTCCAGTGCAATCAGGCTAGAAGTCAACCAAATGCACATTTAAACTCTGATTTACGATAATCTGTGCCAAATAAAATATAAAATTAATGCGGCCCTTTTATCATTATTTGTTAGCAATAATATTAATTTAAGCAACGTGTATAACGCACTTTTGTGCTCTCATCACTTGGCCAAGGTAGTTTTTGGAAAAAGAGTTTTTCAATCTCAAACTGGAGTCGAATAAATTTTACATATGATAGATGATGGGGTTTGACGAGTTATCCATGACCTCCATCCTGTCGGGATTCACGATAGAGGGACTGTATCATACGCTAACTGCACCTAGAGGTTCATCTATTCCATTCTACTGGGTTGCCACTACATGCTGCTAGGTGTCACTGGTGGATTGTGAGATGACGTGCTCGCAAAATTGCTTTCGCGAAACTAATCTCCCAAGTATAGGAGAATCGCACAAGTAGTAAATTCTCGAAAGTCCGAGGTCGAATCCTCAGGGAACGAAATATATATGAGATTATTTAGTATAATTTTAGATTAATTAATTCAATAAATTTATGGATTAAGATGATGTTTTGCAAATAAAAAATAAATCAGTAAATAGAGAATCGAAGTTTGGATAGATTAAGATGGTGTAGGGATCTAGAATCCCCATTGACAATAGTATATTCAAGATATAAACTCTACGGTTTCAGATTTAAAAGTTCAAATGTAGGATAGATCTAATCATGGAATATATTGTTTGAACACACGAACTCAATTTCTAAGCATTTGTCGTGCCGGTTATGTCTACGACAAATCAAATAATAAAGTAATCCATGCATCAATAGATATAAACCATTAAAATACTATCTACAACATAGGCAAGCAAGAAACCAAAACATATCAAAAGATCTAAATTGAATAGAACAATAGTTTAGAGTTTACTTCAAGAAAGAAACAAGTCAAGGGTTCTCCCATCACCCTTCACCTAAGGGATTAGCCGGCCATCAACATAAAAGAAAACTCCCCTGTTCCTCTTCCTTCCTTTTTTTCTTTTTATTTTCGGAAACAGGGCATCCCCTGTTTCCTTTTCTTTTTTTTTCTTTTCAAATGGCCCCTACTCTCCTCTGTTTTCTCGAATATATATCCCTTTCAACCCATCCCAGCCAAGAGGTATATCAATTCCCCCCTTTCCTCGCACGCGGTGGAGATGGCCGGATGAGATGAATCCACGGGAGACGAGTATGGACATGGACGACTGGAGTTGCTCGCGAACGGAAGGATGAATGCGTGGATCTGGAAGAATCGGATGCGGAGGAGCTGAGCAGCAGATCCTTGGACACGCGATGGGATTCTGATTGCTGTGAATCTAGAAGAGGTTGACGGCTGTTGATCACGGATGCTGGAATCACGGATCGGAAGCTGGATCTTTGCTGGGATGAGGTGCGGACGAGGCATGCGCTCGTGAGGAACTCGAACGTGGACGGCTGGGTAGCGAACGGATGGAGCTTGAGATGGAGCTGGGATGCGGATGTTGAGATCACGGACGCGGGAGATGAAATCGTTGGGGAATCCAACGCTGAAGAGGTAGATGGATCGGAAGGGAGGAGCGTGTGTGGAGTGATTGATCATAACCCTATTTGATTTTGATGAGCTCAAAGCATCTGAGTATATCTCTTGTTTACTAATGAATTCAATTGAGTGTTTCAGTGAAAATCTTGTCTAAAGTGTTTCTAGACTTGGTTCATAATATTTTGGATAAGTTAAGAAGTCAGTTTGAACCAAAGTCTGAGACTCGAGTCGACTCCAGAGTATTACGAGTCGACTCCAAGCGTATCAGAATCACTGGCACGGGCTCGAGTCGACTCCGGATCATTACGAGTCGACTCCGACTGAGAACAGACAGACGAGCAGAAAGTATCAACTCAAAACCTGTCAGCGAGTCGACTCCTGAAGTGCGCGAGTCGACTCCGATGTTTACCGAGTCGACTCCGGAGTAGTATGAGTCGACTCCAAGGAGTTACAGACAGAAAAGTCAGAGAGCGAATTTCGACCCTGAGATTCGAGTCGACTCCTATGGAACGCGAGTCGACTCCGATGGTTGGTAGGTCGACTCCAAAGAAAGCGAGAGTCGACTCTCAGTGGTTCACAAGGCAAAAGTCAGAGAGCAGTTTTCGGACTCTGAGATTCGAGTCGATTCCCGCAATGCGCGAGTCGACTCCGAGACAGCGCGACCCCAAAAAGACAGAAGACCGAATTATTGTCTCTGAGAGCCGAGTCGACTCCCAGACAGCTCGAGTCGACCTCAAGGCAGCGCTACACCAAAAAGGCAGACGACCATGTTTCGGAAACTGAGAGCCGAGTCGACTCCAGAACAGTCCGAGTCGACTCCAAGACTGGACGAGCCAAAAGACAGAAGATCGGGAGTTCGGGCTCTGAGCGCCGAGTCGACTCCCAGGATTGTCGAGTCGACTCGAGTGGGCTAGGTTGAAAATTGGCTCCGTGGACTTCATGGGATGAGCCGACTCCGAAAATGCCAAGTCAGCTCCAGAAGTTGGCGAGTCGACTCCGGGTCAAGTCGAGTCGACTCCCAGTCGAAGAGGCCACTTTAATTCAAATCCGGAACAGTTGCCGAGTCGACTCCAGAAAAGCATGAGTCGACTCCCGCTACAGCCGAGTCGACTCCTGATCGCGCGAGTCGACTCCGACCCCCAACGGACATATTGTCAGCTTGTGCAGAGTGTGCAGAACGGGCAGAAAAAGGTGTCTAACGGCTAGTTTCCGTGGGGGATGGCTTAAATAGCCACAGAGGACTGTAGCAAGGCAGAGAAGCACCATTCCATTCAAAGAAATCAAGCATTCATTCTCTGCATACTTGTCTTCAACGAAAAGAAGGAAGAGCGCCATTAACTCCATCCAACTTCCTCTTTCTAGCATTTTAAAGAAGCCTCCTCCTGCATTCAAGTCGACCAGACATTCCAGAGGAGACTCAAAGTTCAAGAAGCCCTACTCTACTCCAACTCAAAAGTGTTTGAGGGCTCTTAACTTCTCTCTAGTTTATATTGTAGCAAATCTGCTTTTTAAGAAGCTCAGTTTTTCTGTTTGTTTCTTATTCTTTCCATATTGTCTTTGCTTGGTTCAATCGGGGGATTGAATCAAGGGTATAGAGGTTGGTTGGTGAGCCGAGTGTAAAACCAACGTGTAAGGGTTCGATTGTGATCCCGGAAAAACAATCGGGGTGGTTCTAGTCGGTGAGCCAGGGAAAACCGACCGAGTTCGTTGTGAGCTCGTAAAACAACAAGTTTGGTTGTGAGCTTGTAAAACAACCGGCTGTAATCCAAGGAGTTATAGTGAATTTCCAAGTGAGACTTGAGGAGTGGACGTAGGAGCAAGGGTTAGCTCCGAACCACTATAAAAGCCTTGTGTTTGTGATTGTTTGTCTCTTTCTTTTACTCTCATTTCATTCACAGCACATAGCAATTAATTAACCATCTTGGTAAAGCATTAATTAGTCATCCACAACGTTTTAATTGCAAAATTATTTTAAAACCCAATTCACCCCCCCTCTTGGGTTGTCTATCTGGGCAACAAGTGGTATCAGAGCCTAAACTCTTCTACCCTAAGAGTCAAAGATCAAAATGACAACCCCATTTGGATCTTCCCACATCGAGGGTCAGTCCACCCAAAGACCCCCATTCTTTAATGGATCCGATTACTCATATTGGAAGGCTAGGATGAGGATATTTATCCAAGCCCAAGATTATGAGATGTGGACCATCATAGTGAATGGACCATACATCCCATCCATCTATGTAGAGGGTGTCAATGTACCCAAACTAGAAAAGGATTGGGATGACCATGACTTTAGGAAAGCACAACTCAATGCCAAAGCAATGAATGTGCTTTACTGTGCATTAGATAGGAATGAATTCAATAGGGTCTCTACTTGCAATTCTGCAAAAGAGATTTGGGATAGACTTGAAGTGACCCATGAGGGCACGAATCAAGTCAAAGAATCCAAAATAAATATATTGGTTCATAAGTATGAACTATTTAAAATGGATCCTAATGAAACAATCACTTGCATGTTCACTAGATTCACTGACATTGTCAATGGCCTAAAAAGCCTTGGCAAAAACTATACTAACAGTGATCTTGTCAGGAAAATTCTTCGCTGCTTACCAAGGTCATGGGAAACCAAGGTGACGGCAATCCAAGAAGCTAAGGACTTGAACAAACTTCCACTTGAAGAGCTTCGTGGATTCCTAATGACGCACGAGCTGACAATGAAGCAGCATAGCGAAGAAGAGTCCTCCCATAAGAAAAAGGTAATAGCTCTTAAATCTACATCATCATCCTCATCGGATGAGGAACAAGTAGAAAAGGCCAACTTCTGCTTCATGGCCAATGAAAATGAGGTAACATCCGCACCACATTTAGATTTTACTTTCGATGAACTGTATGATGCTTTCAATGAATTAATGGATGAATACAAAATGATAAACGTTAAAAACAAAGAACTAAAAGTAACTAACCAAACTCATCTCCGTAAGTATGATTCATTAGTTAAGGATAAAGATGTTCTTATCAAAGAAAATGCAGAACTTAAAACAAGCAACCAAATCTTGATACAAAAGAATAATACCTTAACTAAAGAAAATGAAAGGCTGAACAAAGAAACATTAGAACCCAAAAACTATAAACATATAAATGAGAGTATCACAAAAGAACTAAATGATCTAAAAGCAGAAAAACAGACACTAACTAAAGAACTTGAGAAATACAAACCCTTGGTTGAAAAATTTACATATAGTTCTGAAAAATTAAATATGATACTTAATAGTCAACGAGTTGTATTCAATAGAGCAGGTCTAGGATACAAACCTAAAAACAAGCAAAAACTTCTTAGTAACTTCTTTGTTAAAGTAGGAGAAAGTAAAATTAAGAAAATAACCTGTTTTTGTTGTGGAACTGTAGGACATAAAGCAAATGTATGTGACGATAGGAAAGGAAAAACTAAAAGAAAAATCAAAAGGGTATGGGTTCCAAAAGGAACCAACATGACTAACCATGAAGGACCCAAGAAAACTTGGGTACCTAAAATTATATGATCTGCTTGTGTAGGAGTGTTTTGCAGCCAAGGTCAACAAAAATTGCTGGTACTTGGATAGTGGCTGTTCAAGACACATGACGGGTGACAAGGATCAATTCTTCACCCTTGAAGCTAAGAAGGGAGGTGCTGTGACTTTTGGAGACAACAACCAAGGTCACATCATTGGTATAGGTAAAGTACAAATTATCCCTTCTACTTTTATTGATAATGTTAGATATGTTGACGGTCTTAAGCATAATTTATTAAGCATTAGTCAATTATGTGATGAAGGTTATGATGTTATGTTTAAACCATCACTATGCATCGTAACAAACCCAAATGACAATAGTTTAGTTTTTAAAGGAATAAGACGTGGAAATGTGTATGTTGTAGACCTTGAGGATCTTGCCAAACACAACCCATGCTTAGTTGTTAATGAAACTAAGGACAATGATGCTAGTTGGTTATGGCACCGTAAGTTAGGTCATGCAAGCATGGACACAATATCTAAACTAGTTAAAAGAGATTCGGTGATAGGTTTGCCAAAATTAAAGTTTGAAAAGAATAAAATATGTGAAGCATGTCAATTTGGCAAACAATCAAAGAACTCCTTTAAATCTATAAATTGTGTCTCAACCTCTAGACCTCTAGAACTACTACATATGGACCTATTCGGACCAACTAGAACCACAAGCCTAGGTGGAAATAAATATGGTCTAGTTATTGTAGATGATTATTCTAGATACACTTGGGTCATATTCTTAGCTCATAAGGATCAAGCTTTTTCAGTTTTCAAGAAATTTCATAAAGAAGCAACCAATGCTAGAGATACTTCATAATAGCTATTAGAAGTGACCATGGTACCGAATTCGAAAATCATTTATTTGATGAGTTTTGTAGTAAAAAGGGGATAACACACAATTTTTCTGCACCTAGGACACCACAACAAAATGGAGTTGTGGAGAGGAAAAACAGAACTCTAGAGGAAATGGCTAGAACTATGTTATGTGAAAGTAACCTCCCTAAGTACTTTTGGGGAGAAGCCATTAATACTTCTTGTCATATATTAAATAGAGTTTTATTGAGACCTATTATAAAGAAAACACCTTATGAACTTTGGAAAAACAGAAAACCAAAGGTAAACTATTTTCATATATTTGGATGTAGGTGTTTTGTTCATAATAATGGGAAAGATAATCTAGGAAAATTTGATTCTAAATCTGATGAGGGCATATTCTTAGGGTACTCTACAACTAGTAAAGCATATAGAGTCTTTAATAAAAGAACCCTAGTTATAGAAGAATCCATACATGTTGTCTTCGATGATTCTAGTGATATCTCTTCTAGTAAGAGAGTTAATTTTGATGATGATACGGAAATTCTTGAAGAAAAGATTGACGAGATGACATTACAAGATAACAGTCAAAAATTAATTGAAGATGCATCATCAAGCCAAGAGACTATAGTAGATCATGGGCTAACTAAAGCTTGGAGGTATGCTCACGGGCATCCTAAGGAATTAATTCTAGATGATCCGTCTCAACCTATTAGGACTAGAGCATCCCTTAGGAACTTAAACAATCATCTAGCTTTCGTTTCACATTTTGAGCCTAAACGCATAGAAGAAGCTGAAAAAGATGTAAATTGGATAAATGCAATGCAAGAAGAATTAAACCAATTTACTAGAAACAAAGTATGGAATCTAGTTGAAAGACCTTCTGAATATCCAATTATAGGTACCAAATGGATTTATAAAAATAAACTTGATGAAAATAGAATTGCCATAAGGAATAAGGCTAGACTAGTAGCAAAGGGCTATAATCAAGAAGAAGGTATAGATTTTGATGAAACCTTTGCTCCTGTAGCTAGACTTGAGGCTATTAGATTATTATTAGCATATGCATGCTCTAAGGACTTCAAACTATTTCAAATGGATGTAAAAAGTGCATTTTTAAATGGGTATATTAATGAGGAGGTATATGTAGAACAACCTCCTGGTTTTGAAAATCATCAATACCCTAATCATGTATATAAATTGAACAAAGCACTTTATGGTTTGAAACAAGCACCTAGAGCATGGTATGAGAGGCTTAGCAAATTTCTATTAGAACATGAGTTCTCTAGGGGTAATGTAGATACAACACTATTTCTGAAAAAGCAAAACAAAGATATGTTATTAGTACAGATTTACGTTGATGATATTATTTTCGGTGCTACTAACAATCGCCTCTGCGAAGAATTTGCTGATTTGATGCAGAGTGAATTTGAGATGAGCATGATGGGAGAGCTGAACTACTTCCTCGGGCTTCAAATCAAACAGTCTGAAGGAGGCATCTTCATCAATCAAGCCAAATATATCAAGGAGATGCTTAAAAAGTTTGATATGGAGGGGAACAAGTCTATCAGCACCCCCATGAGCTCATCATGCAAATTAGACCAAGATGAATCAGGTAAATCTGTAGATCAGAAACTATATAGAGGTATGATAGGATCTTTATTGTATCTTACTGTAAGTAGACCTGATATCATGTTCAGTGTTTGCATGTGTGCTAGATATCAGTCTAATCCTAAGGAATCACATCTAATTGCAGTTAAGAGAATCTTTAAATACCTAATAGGAACTAAGAATATAGGTTTATGGTATTCTAAAGAATCTAGCCTAAAATTAATAGGATACACAGATTCAGACTTTGCTGGATGTAAACTTGATAAAAAAAGTACCAGCGGGTCTTGTCAATTTCTAGGAGAAAACTTAATCTCATGGTTTAGCAAGAAACAAAACTCGGTTGCATTATCTACTGCTGAAGCTGAATATGTTGCAGCCGGGAGTTGTTGTGCTCAAATCTTATGGATCAAACAACAATTAGAAGATTATGGCATTAAACAAGATAAAATACCCATTAATTGTGATAATACAAGTGCCATTAATCTAACTAAGAATCCAATTCAGCATTCAAGAACTAAACATATTGAGATAAGACATCACTTCATAAGAGATCATGTACTGAATGGTGATGTGACACTACAATTTGTTTGTACTGATGATCAATTAGCAGACATTTTTACAAAACCCCTAAGTGAAGAGAGATTTAGTGTGCTTAGGAGGGGATTAGGAGTGATTGATCCATGCTAGTGGTGTTTTCCACTAGTTCATTGATTTTGATGATTAGATTGTGGTTAATTTAGAGTTTCTTTACAATGATCATCAAATCAGATCCTGACTTTTCCTCCACTTCTGCTCCTACCACCTCAGCCGGACCCTCCTCCTCAGCTCCTCAGCCCATGGAGGTCCGGATCGCTCCTGAGCAGCTCCGGGAGTTGCGCCAGGAGATAGTTAGAAACCTGCGGGATGATCTACTTCGGGAGCTCCGGGGTTCAGTGCCTGCTCCCTCTCCTGCACCATCTTCAGCGTTGGTCCCTTCCTTGACAGTCGTGACTGAGATGACGGCCCATGTGCGGGAAGAGATCGACAATGTACGGTTCCTGGTCCAAGCCCAGTTCCATAGCATGAGCGAAGTCTCGAGCACCACTCGGAAGATGCGCGATAACGTCCGACAGGATATGGGCACCACTACCCAGGGGGCCGAGCACTTGGCGAATGTGCTCATCGACAGGCTGGACACACTTCAGAAGTCGGTGACCGAGCTCGATACGACACATAGCAGGGCCACCTCGGCCATTATCCGACAGCTCGAGCACGTCACCAATGCAGTCACACTACTTGCAGAGCGCAGCCCCGGGGACCCGCATCCTCCTCGAGGAAGCCTTAGATCATTTTGTGTTATTTTGACATGTACTTTTTTGCTTTACTTATTGTATTCTAAAATGTATTTACATACACATCAATACAATGAGTAGACATATTCTCTTCAATTGTGTGCAATTTGATTTCTAAGTGATTGTTTGTTCTGCTTACCTCCTTTTTGATATGATGACAAAAAGGGGGAGAAATATTTAGTAGATATGTAAATGGAATCAACATAAAAGAACTCAAAATGAGAATCAAAAATTAAAACATAATTTGTTCTTAGTGAATTTGGTACCTCGAGGCTCATTATCTCTCTGTTGGGGCTCCTAATGGAGTAATCTCCAGAATCTATTCAAGGGATATTCGGAGATTAGCTGAATCCTACTCAAGAACAAATTGACAGATTTTTTCTCTAAAAACCAAAAAATTCAGTTCAAAAACTGCAATGCATTAAAAAAAAATTCAGAGAATCAAAACAAAGTTGAATGCATATGTTGAGGGGGAGAATCTGAATTTTTAAGAAAGCTAAATCATTAAATATATATAAGCCAAACAATTGATTGCATGATATGAAGGCTTATATAATTCCAAATGAAAGGGGGAGCTTTAATTCAAAAATTTATTGTTTCACACCTTTCAAGCTTGGATAAATTAAATAACCAGACACTTGAATTCATTTATGGATTTTATTTCCTTGTTTATTGAGCAATTCACTTTACATATACTCAATGATTTGTCATCATCAAAAAGGGGGAGATTGTGGAGTGATTGATCATAACCCTATTTGATTTTGATGAGCTCAAAGCATCTGAGTATATCTCTTGTTTACTAATGAATTCAATTGAGTGTTTCAGTGAAAATCTTGTCTAAAGTGTTTCTAGACTTGGTTCATAATATTTTGGATAAGTTAAGAAGTCAGTTTGAACCAAAGTCTGAGACTCGAGTCGACTCCAGAGTATTATGAGTCGACTCCAAGCGTATCAGAATCACTGGCACGGGCTCGAGTCGACTCCGGATCATTACGAGTCGACTCCGACTGAGAACAGACAGACGAGCAGAAAGCATCAACTCAAAATCTGTCAGCGAGTCGACTCCTGAAGTGCGCGAGTCGACTCCGATGTTTACCAAGTCGACTCCGGAGTAGTATGAGTCGACTCCAAGGAGTTACAGACAGAAAAGTCAGAGAGCGAATTTCGACCCTGAGATTCGAGTCGACTCCTGTGGAACGTGAGTCGACTCCGATGGTTGGTAGGTCGACTCCAAAGAAAGCGAGAGTCGACTCTCAGTGGTTCACAAGGCAAAAGTCAGAGAGCAGTTTTTGGACTCTGAGATTCGAGTCGACTTCCGCAATGCGCGAGTCGATTCCGAGACAGCGCGACCCCAAAAAGACAGAAGACCGAATTATTGTCTCTGAGAGCCGAGTCGACTCCCAGACAGCTCGAGTCGACCCCAAGGCAGCGCTACACCAAAAAGGCAGAAGGCCATGTTTCGGAAACTGAGAGCCGAGTCGACTCCAGAACAGTCCGAGTCGACTCCAAGACTGGACGAGCCAAAAGACAGAAGATCGGGAGTTCGGGCTCTGAGCGCCGAGTCAACTCCCAGGATTGTCGAGTCGACTCGAGTGGGCCAGGTTGAAAATTGGCTCCGTGGACTTCATGGGATGAGCCGACTCCGAAAATGCCAAGTCAGCTCCAGAAGTTGGCGAGTCGACTCCGGGTCAAGTCGAGTCGACTCCCAGTCGAAGAGGCCACTTTAATTCAAATCCGGAACAGTTGCCGAGTCGACTCCAGAAAAGCATGAGTCGACTCCCGCTACAGCCGAGTCGACTCTTGATCGCTCGAGTCGACTCCGACCCCCAACGGACATATTGTCAGATTGTGCAGAGTGTGCAGAACGGGCAGAAAAAGGTGTCTAACGGCTAGTTTCCGTGGGGGATGGCTTAAATAGCCACAGAGGACTGTAGCAAGGCAGAGAAACACCATTCCATTCAAAGAAATCAAGCATTCATTCTCTGCATACTTGTCTTCAACGAAAAGAAGGAAGAGCGCCATTAACTCCATCCAACTTCCTCTTCCCAGCATTTTAAAGAAGCCTCCTCCTGCATTCAAGTCGACCAGACATTCCAGAGGAGACTCAAAGTTCAAGAAGCCCTACTCTACTCCAACTCAAAAGTGTTTGAGGGCTCTTAACTTCTCTCTAGTTTATATTGTAGCAAATCTGCTTTTTAAGAAGCTCAGTTTTTCTGTTTGTTTCTTATTCTTTCCATATTGTCTTTGCTTGGTTCAATCGGGGGATTGAATCAAGGGTGTAGAGGTTGGTTGGTGAGCCGAGTGTAAAACCAACGTGTAAGGGTTCGATTGTGATCCCGGAAAAACAATCAGGGTGGTTCTAGTCGGTGAGCCAGGAAAAACCGACCGAGTTCGTTGTGAGCTCGTAAAACAACAAGTTTGGTTGTGAGCTTGTAAAACAACCGGCTGTAATCCAAGGGGTTATAGTGAATTCCCAAGTGAGACTTGAGGAGTGGACGTAGGAGCAAGGGTTAGCTCCGAACCACTATAAAAGCCTTGTGTTTGTGATTGTTTGTCTCTTTCTTTTACTCTCATTTCATTCACAGCACATAGCAATTAATTAACCATCTTGGTAAAGCATTAATTAGTCATCCACAACGTTTTAATTGCAAAATTATTTTAAAACCCAATTCACCCCCCCTCTTGGGTTGTCTATCTGGGCAACAGCGTGGACGCTAGGATGAAGTCGGGACTTGCTGGAAAATCGCTGGGAAGCGAGTTGCTCGGGAGATGATGAATGCTGGGAGCTGATCACACGCGGATGCTGAACGATGGTGTTCGGATGCGGGTGGACGGCTGGTGATGTGCTGTGAACGTAGACGGTGAAGATGGAAAACAACTGATGCTGGCGCTTGGGATGCATCGCGGAATATGGAAAGTTGCTCGGGTGCACGGAAGAAGAATCATGGACTCTGTTCTGCAGTTTGGAAGATGCATTCTTTTAAGATGAATTTATATAAAATAATGATAAAAATTATAATAAGTGCTAAGGATAAAATATTTAATCATGCAAATGTTAACACCTATTATTTATCATTATTTTGCTAGCATTAGGCTAAGTTAATTGGTACTTAGCTCGCACTTTTGTTCTCTCATCATGAGACTCAGAGGCATCCACTTGATGATCAGTGAACCCGATGAGAAGAGTTGGAATTGTTCCAACCCATTGAAAGGAGTTTCAATGATATTGTGATAGGGATCACAATATATCTCACTAGCAGACAGAATAGAATCTATGGGGTCACACACAATAGAGGATCTGATTGATCTAATGGTTGGATTGTGATTTGGAATCACAATAGTTTGTAATTATCAATTTGATTGATAATTGATTTAACCCACTAAGAGTTAATGAGTTGAAGAAGGAATTAATTGCAATTGGATTGCAATTTGATTAAATCAATTGGACTTAATTAATTGACTTGATCTTATTTGATAAGGTTCAAGAGTCCTACTTGAAGTAGAACTCCTATAGTTCTAATTAGATTAGGACTTCAAATTATTAGAGTCCTACTTGGAGTAGGATTCCTAAAAGTCCTAATTGGATTAGGACTAAAATTATATGAGTCCTAATTGGATTAGGATTTCTATAGTCCTAATTAATTTTGATCCAATAGATAAAGATGACTCCTAATTAGATTAGGATTCATGTGAATCAAATAGGGAGACTAATTGGGTCCTACTTAGATTAGGATTGAATGAACCAAGGACCACCTAAATCCTAATTTGATTAGGATTAGAAGGGAGGGGCTCTTCCCCCTCCCTTCCTCGGATGCTCCCGGGATCCGCATCCCGGATGGCCGGGATGCGCAACCCGGATGGCCAGGATGCGCAACCCGGATGGACGAGACTCGTGTCCCGGATGCCCGGGTCACGAGACCCATTTTGGCCAAACTTTGGTGCGGCTCCTCCTAACTTCTAGGAGGAGTCCACGCCTAGGGCTTCAAAGAAAAAGAATAAAAAGGGGGGCAGCCCCCCTTGGGATTATTCTTGCTGGTTCTTTTTAGGCGAGCGGCCTCCATCTCTTCCTTCTTCTTCTTCCATCCACAAGGGACAAAGAGGGGCAGCAAGCATGGAGTCTTCTTCCTCCTCTTGGTCAGCTACATGGAAGGAAATAAAGAGAGGAAGGTGTTCCTCTCTTCCCTCATTCTTCATCCATGGTAAAGGAAAGGCAAGAAAGTGTTTCTTCCTTCTCCTTCTTCTTCCTCTTGGAAGCAATCAAGAGTTGATTGCTTGGAGGAGTTCCAACCATCAAAGAGGAATCTCTGCAAGGGAGCTAGCACCCCAATGAGATCATGACCTTGATCGATCCGAATCTTTGTGCGGATACCCGTAGAGGTCGGATGCTTGTGCGGCTTCAAACGAACCCAATTTCCACGGTCATCAGATAGCGCTGAAGATCTACCCGCCCAAAGGTAAATATTTAATCTTTACAATTATTTTTGTAGATCTGAAAATTAATCAAGTAATTAATTTTAATCTATCCTTTAGATTTTATAATCTTCTAAGTTAGAGAACTCTGATTTTTTTTGAAATCTACGTTCCTAGGGACGTTGATGAGATGAACGACCCTGCGTGTGTCTTTCCGCTGCGATCGTCGCAACGTGTGCGGGGATAACCCGACAGAGAGTTATTTTAAATGCACAAGAGGAGTGTATCAAAAATGTATTGAGTATGTATCACTTCTTTCTTCCTTGAGTGTTTATATAGTTGATTAATTTAGTTAATGACATTAGCACTTCCATATGGCCTCAATGGCTTTGTAAGCATCAAAATAACACTAGGATCCTCAATAGATTTTGAAAGTTATTCCTAGGTTCTTCGATGTTTATCATGCTGATTTTTTTTTTTTTTTTGTTTTGAAAACCATGGCTGAACCTGATCGGGTTGCCTACGTACCCCTTCATAAGGGGAATCAAGCCATACGTAGTTCTTTTAAAGTTTCAAAAATACAGCGGAAAAATGAATCAAACAATTTAATTCATGCATGCTTACAAGATCAAATCTAGAAATCAGCACATTAAGAACACATAGGATTATGCCGGAATCGTTTAAACAATTATGCTAAAACTTTTATGCATGATTAACTATCAGATCTAAAACCTAAGAACTCTATTTCAATTAATCTCCGAATATCCATCGAATGGATTCTGGAGATATCTCCGTGAGGAGCCCCAAAAGAGGGTAAAACCTCGGAGAATCGGACCTAGACCTTGACACCATAATAAATGATTAATGCTAGATTAATACCTTTTATGATGGATGAAAGTTGTGAATCTAATTCTTGACTTCGCAGCCACGCACACGAATGGCCTCTACGAGAAGTACACGCGAAGTCCTGAAGGATCTTCTTCCGCAACAGTGCTAGCAGCTGCAGAACACTTGAAAGCTGAAATCTACCCGCCGGGATTCAATCAACTCTTGATCAATCGTCTTGAAGCAGATAGAGATGAGATTTGTAAGTGAAGTAGAGGACTCAGATCTGATCTTGAATCTTCTAGATATTCATCCTGAAAACCCTATCTAAAATGGAGAAGAAGAGGAGGAGGAGGCGGGTGAGGAAGAAGGCTGCAATGGATGTGTTTTCGGTGCCCATGTTTGACCCCTTTTAATGGCCTCCGAATTTTCATTCAAAATTTGAAATTTATTTTTAGAAAACCTTCCTTAGTTGGCACATGCAAAGAAATAGAAACAACCCAAATCAGATCTCAACCAAATCTGATTTAAATTCAAATTTTAAACACATGTGCAAGAGGGGAGGAATTTGAAATCCTTGCAGCAGAATTTTCCTACCTCTTGTCGCATATATTTCATTTAAATTTTGAATTTAAATGATTTAGAGGTTCACACGCCTGCTAGGGAAGTTATTTGATGTATGAAATCATTTAATATATTGCTTAACGTTTGAATTCAAATTTAAATAACAAACAATGTCGCCATGTGTCAAGCAATGGGTCCATGCGCCATGCAATAATTTTGGTTTATTTAAAATTCATGAAATCCAATTCCATGTCACCACTAATTGCCACATCATCTGAGCCTAATCCTCTTGGGTTGCACCTAGTCAAATTTGGTCAAACCCGGATTAAAACAAAGCAATTTGGTTGAACCCAATCTAATCAGGTCAGACCCTGATTGAGCTCAAATTGAATCCAATTCAATTTTTGGCTCATCCAAACTCAATCAAATTGAATTAATTACTTTGTGTTGGACCTAATCCAATTAGGTCAATCCCCAATTAAGAACAAATTAATTTAAAATTAATTTGATCAGCTTAAGTCCTTTTTGGTTCTGACCTAATCCAATCAGGTCAAAATCCTGATTGAGCCCAAACTTGAATCCAATTCAATTTGGCTCATCCTTAGCACAATTACTCAATCAAATTGAGTTTATTAGTAATTTAATTACTAATTAATCCTTCAATAATTACTTTAAATATTTTATAAGATAATTTGCCAATCAAATTGACCAAATTATCCCTGAATGATTCTTAATCATTCATCAGCTTTCTTGATCAATCAGGAATCTTCTATGCGTATGACCTCATAGGTTCGAACCTAAGCCGGTAGTATAGGAACAATTTCCTACACTAATCGATGTGACCATCTAGCAATAGTACCCAACGTACGGATAGGCCGAATATATGCGAAGCAAATATTCTGGAACCCTGAACTATGGTTATTGTATAATTCAATCCCTTTGACTCCTAATGCCAGGATGACTTAGAGCTCACTGTCAATCCTATAATTAGTACATCCATTATGTGATTAACTTTAGATATCCGTGACTCCTCACTAGAATTACCCTGGCCAAGGTTTTGCTAAATTAATCACGAAACATTATCTCCTATTTTTAGAAGGGGTCAATTCCATCTTGACTCACAACTGACTACGCAAGTACTTGACTGCACCTAGTGACCTTCCGTCACTGAATTAGAAATTCAGGTAGTCCGGTACCAAAGTACAGTGAGTTGCTTGCTAGTCACAGGTTGCGGTCTCAGGTCAGAGGGCCAAACTTATACCCATATCCACTCGAAACATCTTTCGACAGTAGAGCGTTCCGGAATTGGTCACGTTCAGTGAAATATACTCCTACACTTCACCTGTGTGGCATACCAGTGTCTCCACACTTCTTGCTCATGCGTTGAATTTCTTCAGATGTGTTGGGGCACATCTTCTTGGAGAGATGAATTCCATGCCTAAGGGGTAAGAGACCCCTTTTGGAGTTTTCCATGCTGAACCTCTTCAGCACTTCCTCTATATACATTTTCTGTGATAGGCCAAGCATCCTTTTAGATCTATCTCTATAGACCTTTATTCCCAAAATATAGGATGCTTCCCCAAGGTCTTTCATGGAGAACTCTTTTGACAACCAGACTTTGACCGAGGTTAGCATGGAAATATCATTTCCTATTAGAAGGATGTCGTCCACGTACAGTACGAGAAATACAATAGCGCTCCCACTAACCTTTTTGTAAACATACGGTTCCTCTTCATTTTTGATGAAATCAAACGTTTTGATTGCATCATCGAAACGAGTGTTCCAAGTCCGAGATGCTTGCTTTTGTCCATAAATGGACCTTTGCAGCTTGCAGACCTTGTGATCTCCATCACTGGAAGTGAAACCCAGAGGCTGTTCCATATAGATATCTTATTCAAGATATCCATTTAGGAAAGCAGTTTCCACATCCATCTGCCAGATTTCATAATTATGAAATGCTGCAATGGCAAGTAATATTTGGATGGATTTCAGCATGGCTACAGGTGAAAAGGTCTCCTGATAGTCAATGCCTTCGCGTTGACTATACCCTTTCGCCACCAGCCTTGCTTTATAGGTCTCTACCTTTCCATCCGAACCTATCTTTCTTTTGTAGATCCATTTGTATCCAATTGGTACAATACCTTCTGGTGGATCTACTAAGGTCCAGACTTGGTTGGAATGCATGGAGTCTAATTCTGACTTCATAGCTTCCAACCATTTTTCAGAATCGATATCAGATATCGCCTCGTTGTAGGTTTTGGGATCCTGTATGTGATCCCTATCTCCCACTAGGAACATTTCCTCGGTATCCCCTTCTAGTACACCTAAGTATCTATCGGGAGGATGGGAGACCCTACTAGATCTACGAGGTGGTTGAGAGACATCGTGTACTAGCTCTGTATTAATGGGTTCGATAGGATCCATGACTCGTTGCTTTTCAGAGACTTTCTCTTCAAGCTCAATTTTCCTCCCACTGCCTCTATCAAGGATAAACTGGTTTTCCAAGAAGATGGCATGACGGCTCACAAACACATTGTGCTCCTCTGAGATGTAAAAATTGTATCCTAATGACTTTTTAGGATATCCTATAAAACGAGCACTTATGGTCCTAGCCTCTAGCTTGTCCGCCTGTAGTCTTTTGACGTGGGCCGGACATCCCCAAATCTTGAGATGACCAAGACTTGGTTTCTTACCATGCCATATCTCATATGGTGTGGCAGGAACGGATTTAGAGGGAACTCTATTCAGTAGATATACTGCGGTAAGTAAGGCATCTCCCCAAAGAAACATAGGTAAATCAGTGAAGCTCATCATGGACCTGACCATATCCAATAGGGTCCGATTCCTCCTCTCTGACACCCCATTGAGTTGAGGTGTACCCGGAGGTGTCCATTGTGAGACTATGCCGTTTTCCTTGAGATAGTCCCGGAATTCCCCACTAAGGTATTCTCCTCCTCGATATGATCGAAGAGCCTTAAGAGGTTTTCCAGTTTGTTTTTCTACTTCATTCTTGAACTCTTTGAACTTTTCAAAAGATTCAGACTTGTGTCTCATAAGATACACATACCCATACCGTGAATAATCATCGGTAAAGGTAATGAAGTACGAATAACGTCCCCTGGCTAGCACATCGAATGGGCCACATACATCTGTATGTACTAGGGTAAGTATTTCAGTGGTCCTCTCCCCTTGTCCTACAAAGGGTAATCTAGCCATTTTTCCTTGAAGACAGGATTCGTAAACTGGATATGACTCGGAAGTCAATGAGCCGAGAAGCCCATCTTTATCCATTTTGTTCATTCTGTCCTCTCCAATATGGCCAAGCCTGAGGTGCCACAAATATCTTTGGTTTATCTCATCCCTGGATCTCTTGGATCCTTTGGCACTCACTTCTTGCTCTGACACATTTATAGATACATCCATATGTAAATGATAGAGACTGTCAATCATAAAACCACGTGCAACTATTTTATTTCTGAAATAAATAGAACAGCAGTCTTTGTCAAAAGTAAAAACATGACCTTTCTGTGCTAGACATGAAACAGAAATCAAATTTCTGCTAGCAACAGGTACATAATAGCAGTCTCTAAGTAATAAACTAAAACCAGACGGTAGTCGCAGATGGTAGGTGCCTACAACCACAGCAGCAACTTTTGCCCCGTTGCCAACCCGAAAGGGTTACCGCACCTTCCGCCAGCCTTCTACTTTCCTTTAGACCCTGCATGGTAGTGCACAGATGAGCACTAGAACTAGAATCTATAACCCAACTAGAAGTAGAAGAAACCGTTAGATTAGTTTCAATTATGAGCAAGTCTATACCTTTTGAAGGTGTGTCACCTTTCTTGTTCTTCAGGCTTCTGAGGTATGAAGGACAGTTCCTCTTCCAGTGGCCGTCGACATTGCAGTGGAAACATTTTCCTTTGTCATTGGCCCTTTTCTTTTGAACTTCCTTCTTTGGCTTCTTGTCTTTCTTCTGCTTCTTCGCAGGCTTCTTTTTCTTCCAAGTAGACTTTCTCTTGGAACCAGAAGTCAACTCAGCAGCAAGAACATTGCCCCTTGAACCTTTCAAGGCTCCCTCAGCAGTTACCAACATATTTATCAGTTCAGTCTTAGTGCATTCAATCTTATTCATGTGGTAGTTTACTATAAACTGACCAAATGAATCAGAAAGTGACTGTAGGATCAAATCCACTTGCAATTCCTTGTGCATGTTCATTCCGAGCTTCTCAAGCTCCTCTAGGTCCTTGATCATAGTCAGACCGTGATCATGGACAGACTGCCCCTCGCGCATCTTCGCTTTGAAAAGCCTCTTGGACACTTCAAAATGAGCTGTGCGACTCTGCTCACCATACAACTCTTGCAGGTGTGTCAGTATGTCCCTAGCAGTCTTCATATTTTCATGCTGGCATTGGAGTTCATTTGATATGGATGCCATCATATAGCATTTTACTCTAATGTCATCATCCAACCACTTTTTATGCATCTCACGCTGAACATCAGTAGGACGTGTTGGTAGTGTGGGGATATCTGAATCGAGTATGTAGCCTATTTTCTCACAGTCCAAAACAATTTTGAGGTTTCTAAGCCAGTCTTTGTAATTGGTTCCGGTCAGTCGGTTGGTCTCAAGAATACGGGTCAAAGGGTTTGAAGCTGACATTGTATCTTGTGGAGTGATTGATTAAAACCCTATTTGATTTTGATGAGCTCAAAGCATTTGAGTATATCTCTTGTTTACTAATGAATTCAATTAAGTGTCTCAGTGAAAATCTTGTCTAAGTGTCTCTAGACTTGGTTCATAATATTTTGGATAAGTTAAGAAGTCAGCCTGAACCAAAGTCTGAGACTCGAGTCGACTCCAGAGTATCACGAGTCGACTCCAAGCGTATCAAGTTCACTGGCACGGGCTCGAGTCGACTCCGGATAAGTACGAGTCGACTCCGACTTAGAACAGACAGACGAACAGAAAGCATCAACTCAAAACCTGTCAGCGAGTCGACTCCTGAAGTGCGTGAGTCGACTCCGATGTTCACCGAGTCGACTCCAGGGTAGCAAGAGTCGACTCCAAGGAGCCACAGGCAGAAAAGTCAGAGAGCAGTTTTCGGGTCTGAGATTCGAGTCGACTCCAGTGGAACGCGTGTCGACTCCGATGGTTGGCAAGTCGACTTCAAAGAAAGTGAGAGTCGACTCTCAGAGGAACACAAGAAAAAAGTCAGAGAACGTTTTTCGAACTCTGAGATTCGAGTCGACTCCCGCAATACGCGAGTCGACTCCGAGACTCCGCGACCACAAAGAAGACAGAAGACCAATTTACTGTTTCTGAGATTCGAGTCGACTCCCAGACAGCTAGAGTCGACTCCAAGGCAGCTCTACATCAAAAAGACAGAAGACAGTGTTTCGGAAACTGAGAGCCGAGTCGACTCCGGGGAAGTTCGAGTCGACTCCAAGACTGGACGAGGCAAAAGACAGAAGATAGGGAGTTCGGGCTCTGAGCGCCGGGTCGACTCCCAGGATTGTCGAGTCGACTCGAGTGGACCAAATTCAAAAATAGATCCACGGACTCCATGGGATGAGCCGACTCCGAGAAAGCCAAGTCAGCTCCAGAAGTTGGCGAGTCGACTCCAGGTCAAGACGAGTCGACTCCCAGTCTAAGAGGCTACTTTAATTCAAATCCGAAACAGTTGCCGAGTCGACTCCAGAAAAGCATGAGTCGACTCCCGCTACAGCCGAGTCGACTCCTGATCGCGCGAGTCGACTCCAACCCACCAACGGACACATTGTCAGGGTGTACAGAGTGTGCAGAACGGGCAGAAAAAGCTCTCTAACGGCTAGTTTCCGTGGGGGTTGGTTTAAATAGCCACAGAGGACTGTAGCAAAGTAGAGAACAACTATTCCACTCCAAGTAATCAAGCTTTCAATCTCTGCAACTTGTTCTTCAACGAAAAAGAGGGAAGAGCAGCATTAACTGCATCCACCTACTTCTTCCCAACATTGAAAGAGCCTCCTCCTGCATTCAAGTCGACTACACATTCAAGAGGAGACCCGAAGTTCAAGAAGCCCTTCCTCTTCTCCAACTTAAAAGCGTTTGAGGGCTCTTAACTTCGTTATTGTTCATATTGCCATTTATCTGCTTTTGAGAAGCTGTATTTTTCTGTTTGTTCTTTTCATCTACACATTGTCTTCGCTTGGTTCAATCGGGGGATTGAATCAAGGGTATAGAGGTTGGTTGGTGAGCCGAGTGTAAAACCAACGTGTAAGGGTTCGATTGTGATCCCGGAAAAATAATCGGGGTTGGTTCTAGTCGGTGAGCGTGGGAAAACCGACCGAGTTCGTTGTGAGCTCGTAAAACAACAAGTTTGGTTGTGAGCTTGGAAAACAACCGGCTGTAATCCAAGGGGTTATAGTGAATTCCCAAGTGAGACTTGGGGAGTGGACGTAGGAGCATGGGTTAGCTCCGAACCACTATAAAACTTGGTGTTTGTGATTGATTGTCTCTCTTTCTCTTACTCTCATATCACTCACAGCACATAGCAATTAATCGAACAACTTGCAATAGCTTTAATTAGTCATCCACATCGTTTTAAATTGTAAGATTATTTTAAAACCCAATTCACCCCCCCTCTTGGGTTGTCTATCTGGGCAACAAGTGGTATCAGAGCCTAAACTCTTCCACCCAAGAGTAAAAGATCGAAATGACAACCCCATTTGGATCTTCCCACATTGAGGGTCAGTCCACCCAAAGACCCCCATTCTTTAATGGATCCGACTACTCATATTGGAAGGCTAGGATGAGAATATTCATCCAAGCCCAAGACTATGAGATGTGGACCATTGTAGTAAATGGGCCATACATCCCATCTATATATGTAGAGGGTGTCACGGTACCCAAACTAGAAAAGGATTGGGATGAACATGACATGAGAAAGGCACAACTAAACTCTAAAGCTATGAATGTGCTTTATTGTGCCTTAGATAGAAATGAATTCAATAGGGTCCCAACTTGCAATTCTGCAAAAGAGATTTGGGACAGACTTGAAGTGACCCATGAGGGCACGAATCAAGTCAAAGAATCCAAAATAAATATTTTGGTTCATAAGTATGAACTATTTAAAATGGATTCTAATGAAACAATCACATGCATGTTCACTAGGTTTACTGACATTGTCAATGGCCTAAAAAGCCTTGGCAAGAACTATACTAACAGTGAGCTTGTCAGAAAAATCCTTCGTTGTCTACCAAGGTCATGGGAAGCTAAAGTGACGGCAATCCAAGAAGCCAAGGACTTGAACAAGTTACCACTTGAGGAGCTTCTTGGATCCCTAATGACGCACGAGCTAACCATGAAGCAACACAACGAGGAAGAGTCCTCCCATAAGAAAAAGGTAATAGCTCTTAAATCTACTTCATCTAACAAGGACTTGTCTTGCAGTAGCAGCAGTGAAGAAGAAGAACATGAGGAAGATGATGGTGAGGCTCTTCTTGTGCGCAAATTCAGAAAATTCATCAACCACAAGAAGTCCTATCATCAAAGGAGAGGCCCCTCAAATTTCTACCGCAAGGACAAAGGTAAGGAAAGGGAAAATGAGGGGATTGGCTGCTATGAGTGTAAAAAACCGGGACACATCAGAGCTGAGTGTCCCTTACTAAAGAAGGGCAACAAGTACAAGAAGAAGAAAGCCCTCGTCACCACCTTATCGGACTCCGACGCATCATCTTCATCATCGGATGAAGAACAAGAAGAAAAGGCCAATTTGTGCTTCATGGCCAATGAAAATGAGGTAACATCTGAATCACATCTCGATTTTTCTTTTGATGAACTTTATGATGCATTTAATGAATTAATGATAGAATATAAGGCCATAAATCTTAAGAATAAAGAACTAAAAATAGCTAATCAATCATACATACTTAAATGCGATAAACTAGTTAAGGATAAGGACTGTATCACCAAAGAAAATCTAGAACTTAAGACAAGCAACCAACTCTTAATTAAGAAAACTAACACCTTAAGTAAAGATAACGAAGAACTAACTAAGGAATTTTCAGAACTTAAAAACCATAAACAAATCTTAAACAAGGATCTCACAAAAGAACTAAATAATCTAAAAGCAGAAAATCAAACACTAACTAAAGAACTTAACAAATACAAACCTTTGGTTGAAAAATTTACATATAGTTCTGAAAAGTTAAATATGATACTAAATAGTCAACGAGCAGTATTTAATAAAGCGGGTTTAGGATATAAACCAAGAAATAAACAAAAACTTCTTAGTAACTTCTTTGTTAAAGCTGGGGAAAGTAAAACTAAGAAAATAACCTGCTTTTGTTGTGGAACTATAGGTCATAAAGCAAATGTGTGTAATTTTAGGAAAGGTAAAACAAAAAAGAAAATTAAAAGGGTATGGGTTCCAAAAGGAACCAACTTGACTAACCATGAAGGACCCAAGAAAACTTGGGTACCTAAGATGATATGATTTGCTTGTGTAGGAGTGTCTTGCAGCCAAGGTCAACAAAAACTGCTGGTATTTGGATAGTGGCTGCTCAAGACACATGACGGGTGACAAGAATCAATTTTTCACCCTTGAAGCTAAGAAGGGAGGTGCTGTGACTTTTGGAGACAACAACCAAGGGCACATCATTGGTATTGGTAAAGTTCAAATTACCCCTTCTACTTTTATTGATAATGTTAGATATGTTGATGGTCTTAAGCATAACTTATTAAGCATTAGTCAATTATGTGATAAAGGGTATGATGTTATGTTTAAACCATCACTATGCATTATAACAAACCCTAATGACAATAGTTTAGTTTTTAAAGGAATTAGACGTGGGAATGTGTATGTTGTAGACCTTGAAGATCTTGCCAAACATAACCAATGTCTAGTTGTTAATGAAACTAAGGATAATGATGCTAGCTGGTTATGGCACCGTAAGTTAGGTCATGCAAGCATGGACACAATAACTAAACTAGTTAAAAGAGATTCCGTGATAGGTTTGCCAAAATTAAAATTTGAGAAGAACAAAATATGTGAAGCATGTCAATTTGGCAAACAATCCAGGAACTCATTTAAATCCATAAAATGTGTCTCTACATCTAGACCTCTAGAATTATTACACATGGACCTATTCGGACCAACTAGAACCACTAGCCTAGGTGGAAATAAATATGGTCTAGTTATTGTAGATGACTATTCTAGATACACTTGGGTTATGTTCTTAGCACATAAAGATCAAACTTTTTCAGTATTTAAAAAGTTTCATAAGGAAGTAACCAATGCTAGAGATACTTCAGTAATAGCCATTAGAAGTGACCATGGTACCGAATTCGAAAATCAGTCATTTGATGAGTTTTGTAGTAAAAAGGGGATAACCCATAATTTTTCTGCACCTAGGACACCACAACAAAATGGAGTTGTGGAGAGGAAAAATAGAACTCTAGCGGAAATGGCTAGAACTATGTTATGTGAAAGTAATCTCCCTAAGTACTTTTGGGGAGAAGCCATTAATACTTCTTGTCATATATTAAATAGAGTTCTATTGAGACCCATCATAAAGAAAACACCTTATGAACTTTGGAAAAACAGAAAACCAAAAGTTAATTACTTTCATGTTTTTGGATGTAGGTATTTTGTTCATAATAATGGAAAAGATAATCTAGGTAAATTTGACTCTAAATCTGATGAGGGAATATTCTTAGGTTACTCTACAACTAGTAAAGCCTATAGAGTCTTTAATAAAAGAACCTTAGTTATAGAAGAATCTATACATGTTGTATTTGATGATTCTAGTGACATCTCCTCTAGTAAGAAAGTTAACTTTGATGATGATGCTGAAATTCTTGAAGAAAAGATAGATGAGATGACATTACAAGATGATAATCAAAAATTGATTGAAGGAGCATCATCAAGCCAAGAGGCTATTGTGAATCATGGGCTAACTAAAGCTTGGAGGTATGCTCACGGGCATCCTAAGGAACTAATTCTAGATGATCCATCTCAACCGGTTAGGACTAGAGCATCTCTTAGGAATTTAAATAACCATCTAGCTTTCGTCTCACACTTTGAGCCCAAACATATAGAAGAAGCCGAAAATGATGTAAATTGGATAAATGCAATGCAAGAAGAATTAAACCAATTTACTAGAAACAAGGTATGGAATCTAGTAGAGAGACCTTCTGAATATCCGATTATAGGTACTAAATGGATTTATAAAAATAAACTTGATGAAAATGGAATTGTTATAAGGAATAAGGCTAGACTAGTAGCAAAGGGTTATAATCAAGAAGAAGGTATAGATTTTGATGAAACCTTTGCTCCTGTAGCTAGACTTGAGGCTATTAGATTATTATTAGCATATGCATGCTCTAAGGACTTCAAACTATTTCAAATGGATGTAAAAGTGCATTTTTAAATGGGTATATAAATGAGGAGGTATATGTAGAACAACCTCCTGGTTTTGAAAATCATCAACACCCTAATCATGTATATAAACTGAACAAAGCACTTTATGGTTTAAAACAAGCACCTAGAGCATGGTATGAGAGGCTTAGCAAATTCCTACTAGAACATGAGTTCTCTAGGGGTAATGTAGATACAACACTATTTCTGAAAAAGAAAAACCAAGATATGCTACTAGTACAGATTTATGTTGATGATATCATTTTCGGTACTACTAACAATCGCCTCTGCGAAGAATTTGCTGATTTGATGCAGAGTGAATTTGAGATGAGCATGGGAGAGCTGAACTACTTTCTCGGGCTTCAAATCAAACAGTCTGAAGGAGGCATCTTCATCAATCAAGCCAAATATATCAAGGAGATGCTCAAGAAGTTTGATATGGAGGGAAACAAGTCAATCAGCACCCCCATGAGCTCATCATGCAAATTAGACCAAGATGAATCAGGTAAATCTGTAGATCAGAAACTGTATAGAGGTATGATAGGATCTTTATTGTATCTTACTGCAAGTAGACCTGATATTATGTTTAGTGTCTGCATGTGTGCTAGATATCAGGCTAATCCTAAGAAATCACATCTAGTTGCAGTTAAGAGAATTTTTAAATACTTAATAGGAACTAAGAATATAGGGTTATGGTACTCTAAAGAATCTAGCTTAAACTTAATAGGATACACAGATTCAGACTTCGCTGGATGTAAGCTTGATAGAAAAAGTACCAGCGGGTCTTGTCAATTTCTAGGAGAAAACCTAATCTCATGGTTTAGCAAGAAACAAAACTCGGTTGCATTATCTACTGCTGAAGCTGAATATGTTGCAGCCGGGAGTTGTTGTGCTCAAATCTTGTGGATCAAACAACAATTAGAAAATTATGGCATTAAACAAGATAAAATACCTATTAACTGTGATAATACAAGTGCCATTAATCTAACTAAAAATCCAATTCAGCATTCAAGAACTAAACACATTGAGATAAGACATCACTTCATAAGAGATCATGTACTGAATGGTGATGTGACACTACAATTTGTTTGTACTGATGATCAATTAGCAGACATTTTTACAAAACCCCTAAGTGAAGAGAGGTTTAGTGTGCTTAGGAGGGGATTAGGAGTGATTGATCCATCCTAGTGGTAGTTTCCACTAGATTCGTTGATTTTGATGATTAGATTGTGGTTAAAATAGAGTTTCTTTTCAATGATCATCAAATCAGATCATAATTTAGTGATTTTTCCTCATTCGGCACGAACATAACATGATTTTTAGGTGCGTGCCAAAGTTAGAGACGACTCGAGTAAGTTTCAGAGTCGGCTCCTAAGGGGGAGTCGACTCGCACATTTGCGGGAGTCGACTCGCAAAGATGGCAGCAGAGGGGGAGTCGACTCTCATATAGTCGGGAGTCAACTCGAGGTCTACAGGCGCATAAGGAGAGTCGACTTGCGCATATTCTGGAGTCGACTCGAGGTCGAGTCGACTCGCGACTCAGTGGAGTCGACTCGCAGTCGGGATCCGACTTTTTAACCCTAACTTTGTCGTTTCGAAAACACTTCTTTCTCAGCCGCCACTGTTCACAAGCCCTAGAGCCGACTCCTAGGTCATCCCCGGTCGTCCCAAAGGCCTTTTCCCGTCGATTTTTCACCGTCCCTTAGGGTTTTCCTCCCTTCCTAGGTCGTCCCCGGTCGTTCCCAAGCCTTCTCCGTCGACCTTTCACCATCCTTTAGGTTTTCATTCCGTTCTAGGTCATTATGCCGCGTAAAACCGTAGTCCGGAAGAGGTCCCGACCCGAGGCCGGTCTCGAGAGGCGCTCCAAGGCTCGGCACGATCCCGTGAGGCCACAACCTCCGGCTCATTCCCCGCCAAGGGCGGTTCCCGCGAGGCCATTAGCCAGGAAGGCCGTCACCACCGGGAGATATGTCGACTTCGACTATCTCTCCCGGGAAGGGTTCACTATAAGTGATAGACTTAGGGCCCAGGGCTTAGAGTACTTCCTCACCTTAGATCTCCCCACATATCCAGGGCTCATTAGAGAGTTTTACGGTACCGTCCATCGGGGAGATGGGGGTATCGAGGGCACGGTAGCCGGTGTCCCTCTGTTCATTACGGAGGATCTTATTGCCCACATCCTCCACCTTCCACTAGTAGGGGTGGCTCCCACACATCCCGAGGACAGGGTTGAGGCCCTTACGGCCGTTCTAGGGCATCCACCCCAGTCACCCTTAGACGAGGTATCCGCTAGCTCACTTCCGATTGAGATGCGGATCCTCCTAAGTATATTGTCTAGGTCCATCTTCCCTAAGACCGGGAGATTTGACTTTGTATCTGAGAGAGATCTAGCTCTCATGTTCTACATGCTTCATGACACCCCAATCAACTTCCCCAAACTCATATATCGATACATGTGTGAGCCACTAGACAGACCTAGGCTCACTTTGCCCTACGGTATGGTCTTCACCTTGTTATTTAGGGAGTACGAGATTCCTATCCCTGAGGGGGAACCCTTTCGCGCATTGCGATGGACTGATCGCACGCGTGCAGGGACCCTACACAGGATGGGGTTTTGGAAGAGAGAGGGGACATGGGTTAGGAAGTCTTCCATCACTACACAGACCACCAGACCTTCCCCCAGTCCTGAGCCAGACTCTGACCTTCCCGACTTACCAGACTTTCCATCCACTTCTGCTCCTACCACCTCCGCCGGACCCTCCTCCTCGGCTCCACCATCCATGGAGGTCCGCATCGCTCCTGAGCAGCTCCGGGAGCTGCGGCAGGAGATAGTCCGAGATCTGAGGGATGAGTTGCTTCGGGAGCTCCGAGGTTCGGTGCCTGCACCCTCTCCCGCTCCATCTTCAGCGTTGGTCCCTTCCCTGACGGCCGTGACTGACATGACGGCTCATGTGCGGGAAGAGATCTACAACATGAGGACTTTGCTCCAGGCCCAGTTTCATAGCATGAGTGAGGTCACGAGCACCACTCGACAGATGAGGGAGGACATCGGTCGTGACATGCACACCACTACCGAGGGGGCCGAGCGCTTGTCGAATGTGCTCATCGACAAGCTGGACGCACTTCAGACGTCGGTGACTGAGCTCTCTACTACACATAGCAGAGCCACTTCGTCCATTATCACTCAGCTCGGGCATGTTACAGATGCAGTCACCCTCCTCATGGAGCAGAGCAGATTGAGAGGAGGAGCTACATCCTCGAGAGGAGGAGCCACGTCCTCGAGAGGAGGAGATACATCCTCGAGAGGAGGAGCCACGTCCTCGAGAGGAGGAGATACATCTTCGAGAGGAGGAGCTACATCCTCGAGGAGACCATAGCTACTTTTTGTGTTTTGTTTTGACTGTATTGTTTTGCCTTATTTTTTGTACTCTCAAATGTATTTACATGCAAATCAATACAATGAGTAGCCATATTTTCTTCAATTCTGTGCCATTTGATGATTGATTGGTTGTGCCATTGATTGTGTGTGCTTACCTTCTTTTTGATACGATGACAAAAAGGGGGAGAAATATGTATAAAATATGTAAAAGGAATCAATGAAAATCAAAAAAACTGTTAAAACACACAAAATTTGTTCTAAGTGGATTTGGTACCTCGAGGCTCATTATCTCTCTTTTGGGGCTCCTAATGGAGTAATCTCCAGAATCTATTCAAGGGATATTCGGAGATTAGCTGAATCCTACTCAAGAACAAATTGACAGATTTTTCCTCTAAAAACAAAAAATTCAGTTCAAAAACTTCAAAGCATTAAAAGAAAATTCAGAGAATCAAAACATAGTAGAATGCATATGTTGAGGGGGAGAATCTGAATATTAATCAAGCTAAATCATTAAAGATATATAAGCCAAACAATTGATTGTATAATATGAAGGCTTATATAATTCCAAATGAAAGGGGGAGCTTTAACTCCGAAATTTATTGTTTCACTCCTTTCAAGCTTGGATAAATTGAATTACCAGACATTTGAATTCAATTATGGATTTTATTTCATTGTTTATTGAGCAATTCACTTTACATATACTCAATGTTTTGTCATCATCAAAAAGGGGGAGATTGTGGAGTGATTGATTAAAACCCTATTTGATTTTGATGAGCTCAAAGCATTTGAGTATATCTCTTGTTTACTAATGAATTCAATTAAGTGTCTCAGTGAAAATCTTGTCTAAGTGTCTCTAGACTTGGTTCATAATATTTTGGATAAGTTAAGAAGTCAGCCTGAACCAAAGTCTGAGACTCGAGTCGACTCCAGAGTATCACGAGTCGACTCCAAGCGTATCAAGTTCACTGGCACGGGCTCAAGTCGACTCCGGATAAGTACGAGTCGACTCTGACTTAGAACAGACAGACGAACAGAAAACATCAACTCAAAACCTGTCAGCGAGTCGACTCCTGAAGTGCGCGAGTCGACTCCGATGTTCACCGAGTCGACTCCAGGGTAGCAAGAGTCGACTCCAAGGAGCCACAGGCAGAAAAGTCAGAGAGCAGTTTTCGGGTCTGAGATTCGAGTCGACTCTAGTGGAACGCGAGTCGACTCCGATGGTTGGCAAGTCGACTTCAAAGAAAGTGAGAGTCGACTCTTAGAGGAACACAAGGAAAAAGTCAGAGAACGTTTTTCGAACTCTGAGATTCGAGTCGACTCCCGCAATACGCAAGTCGACTCCGAGACTCCGCGACCACAAAGAAGACAGAAGACCAATTTACTGTCTCTGAGATTCGAGTCGACTCCCAGACAGCTAGAGTCGACTCCAAGGCAGCTCTACATCAAAAAGATAGAAGACAGTGTTTCGGAAACTGAGAGCCGAGTCGACTCCGGGGAAGTTCGAGTCGACTCCAAGACTGGACGAGGCAAAAGACAGAAGATAGGGAGTTCGGGCTCTGTGCGCCGGGTCGACTCCCAGGATTGTCGAGTCGACTCGAGTGGACCAAATTCAAAAATAGATCCACGGACTCCATGGGATGAGCCGACTCCGAGAAAGCCAAGTCAGCTCCAGAAGTTGGCGAGTCGACTCCAGGTCAAGACGAGTCGACTCCCAGTCTAAGAGGCTACTTTAATTCAAATCCGAAACAGTTGCCGAGTCGACTCCAGAAAAGCATGAGTCGACTCCCGCTACAGCCGAGTCGACTCCTGATCGCGCGAGTCGACTCCAACCCACCAACGGACACATTGTCAGGGTGTACAGAGTGTGCAGAACAGGCAGAAAAAGCTCTCTAACGGCTAGTTTCCGTGGGGGTTGGTTTAAATAGCCACAGAGGACTGTAGCAAAGTAGAGAACAACTATTCCACTCCAAGTAATCAAGCTTTCAATTTCTGCAACTTGTTCTTCAACGAAAAAGAGGGAAGAGCAGCATTAACTGCATCCACCTACTTCTTCCCAACATTGAAAGAGCCTCCTCCTGCATTCAAGTCGACTACACATTCAAGAGGAGACCCGAAGTTCAAGAAGCCCTTCCTCTTCTCCAACTTAAAAGCGTTTGAGGGCTCTTAACTTCGTTATTGTTCATATTGCCATTTATCTGCTTTTGAGAAGCTGTATTTTTCTGTTTGTTCTTTTCATCTACACATTGTTTTTGCTTGGTTCAATCGGGGGATTGAATCAAGGGTATAGAGGTTGGTTGGTGAGCCGAGTGTAAAACCAACGTGTAAGGGTTCGATTGTGATCCCGGAAAAACAATCGGGGTTGGTTCTAGTCGGTGAGCCTGGGAAAACCGACCGAGTTCGTTGTGAGCTCGTAAAACAACAAGTTTGGTTGTGAGCTTGGAAAACAACCGGCTGTAATCCAAGGGGTTATAGTAAATTCCCAAGTGAGACTTGGGGAGTGGACGTAGGAGCAAGGGTTAGCTCCGAACCACTATAAAACTTGGTGTTTGTGATTGATTGTCTCTCTTTCTCTTACTCTCATATCACTCACAGCACATAGCAATTAATCGAACAACTTGCAATAGCTTTAATTAGTCATCCACATTGTTTTAAATTGTAAGATTATTTTAAAACCCAATTCACCCCCCCTCTTGGGTTGTCTATCTGGGCAACATATCTGCAGAGAGTAAAGATTCTAGTTAGACTTTTGTACTTGATCCTAATCTGTTCTAAGGTCTTTTAGAACAAATGTAACTCCCACTATTTTCTCGAATTCCTCACACTTCCCTGGTAGGGAAACGGAAATTCCACACGACTAGAGTTTCTAGTGGGTACTGCGGTCCCATCAATTTACATGCCACCTCACCTAACAGTTATTGGTGACATATAGATTGATGAATGTACAACTCTTGTACAATGCTTCTGAAGCATGTTGCAGTGTAACTTGGTCTCTAAGCCATGAAAACCTCACCTAACAGTTATTGGTCCCATTTCTTAGTTAAGTCAGACCCACCGTATAACCGTAGGAATAAAGTCGTCATTGGGTCCTCACCTAACAGTTATTGGTGCCCAACCCCACCTTTACCTTACAACATCTCATGTCTATAGAGAGGTCCAGCCCTCCGATGCAACTTGACCACTGTGTCCAGCCGAGACAAATCAACATCAGAAAGGCCTTAGCAGCTCTACTACAGTGGAAGACCTATTGACTTAATATTGGTTAATCAGGTCTTAGTGTTTCTAACTTGAGCTCTTCATAAGAGGTAATCGAACAATTGGCCAGGTAAGCAGGTGGGAGGCTCCCCTTACTCAAAGAGTAAGGTCCTAATTAAGTAACCACCTTTAATGCTTTCCTAGACACCAATTAGATCAATTAATCTAATATGACTTGCTCATGTCGGTTCACTTTCGACTTGATTGAGGAGGTTTTAGTTTAGGTCTCACTGGGTTTGCTACATCACATGTAAACCTATCTACCCGACTCTCATTCACATCACATGCAAACGGCACATTGCAGGCAGTTATGATCGCAGCAATAATTAAAGCTAAAATTTAAATAGGTGATGATCATGGATTCTAGTTAGGTCGTATTACAAGCACATGCACGTCAATCGATCAACTGGTCTTCAACTCTTGAATTGGTTCCAAGCCTCCTTGATTCGATCCTTGACCAACTCTTGATCCAATCGCCATCAGCCGCTTAGACCCCTGCTCATCTCATACATCATCTTTGATTTGATCGTTAACGTACATCACATCACAGAAATACAACCAGATATAAAATAAAAATAAAAATAAATTACATCTCCCTTTTAGGAGGCACGCAGGCCTCTCAAAATATTAAATAAGATGCATGCAAGCATCTGCAAAATTACATGACATTACAGATCACATCGCAGGTCATTACATTCGATACCAAAAGGGTTTGAATCCTATGATCATCACCACATGCATCTCATGCATGATTTTATCTAATCTGATTTTAATTTTATTATGCAACCATCTGAGATCCAGATCATGCAATACCTTAATTTTAAACATCATAATCATATCATAATTTTAAAACTAACATCGCATGATCGATCTAACAAAATCAGCATGCTGAAAATTTTCAGCAACACGAAATTTCAGCACGCAGAATTTTTCAGCATGCATAATAATTAAAAAATCAGAACTAATTCATAATTAATTAACTATTATCTTAATTGGATCCCCAAAACCATGGCTCTGATACCACTGTTGGATTGCCCCACAGCGGCGCGACGTTCGCGGCGGAATCCGCATGCCGGGCCCGGTGCATCGCATACGCCGGAACAGGATCGGGTAGATTTCAACAGTTTTCTGAATCAAAACGATTCAAAACCCTTTTGAATTAAGATGGGGACTAAACTAAGATCTAATAATTAATTATGAATTGTTAAACTACTAGAAAATCAGAAATATAAAATTTTAAATGAAGATCTCATCTTCACCTTTGTGCGGGTAGAAGAACACCGCAACCGATGATCGTGGTTTGGTTCCTTGTAGCCGCACAAACATCCGGCCTCTACAAGTATCCACACGAGATTGCTGAAGATCAAAGATGGGGCTTCACCGGGGTGCTAGCTCCTTGCAAAAGCCTCTCTTGGATGTCGAAGAAGAAGGAAGAAGAAATCACAAGGATCCCACCTTGTGCAGCCTTCAAAAAAAGAAGAAAACCCTTCACTATTTTTATTCTTTTCTCCCCTTTTCTTTGCTGATTTAAAATCCCCAAAAATTAGCCTTGCTGCCCCACGCCTGGGAGAAGAATTCTCTCGGATGCTTGGGGTGTGGGGCTTCATTAATAGGGCTCCAATCACCTAGGCGCCAGGATTCCTAGTCCTTCTAGGTTTCCTGGTGCCCTTCCCTTTATGGCGGGCCCCTTGATTCTTGGAAAGAATCAAGGGGCGTTGGCTCCCAGTAAAGAAGGAGAGGGGGCCACGCCCCTCCTTGTCCTCTTGGCTGCCCCCTCTTGCCTATTTTGACCCCTCAAAATAAGGCATCAAGAGGGAGGCTCCAATAATAGGAAAAAGGCTGAATTTGGCAGGGTTTTTAAGGACTCGATCTAGCCAACTTTTGACTAGGATTTGAGTCAAATTTCTTTGGGTCAGACCCAACATAATTTGACTCAATTAATCAGCAATAATAGACTTAATTATAATCTAATTATAATTATTTAATTCTTCCATTTAACTCACTAACTCTTAGTGGGTTATTTCGAACATCAATCTTATTGACAATTGACATTGTGATTCTAAATCACAATTCGACAATCCTAATAATCAGAACCTCTAATGTGTGTGACCTCATAGGTTCTAATCTGACTGGTAATGAGACATATTGAGATCTCCATCTCAATATCACTGAAACACCTTTCAGTGGACTGAAACACTTTCAGTTCTACTCATCAGGGTTTACCGATCATCAGGTAAATTCTCGTGAGTCCCAACATCCACAAGTGACACCTAGCAGTATGTAGTGGCAACCCAGTAGAATAGAATAATGAACCTCTAGGTGCAGTTATCGTGTGATACAGTCCTACTATCGTGGATCCCTACAGGACGGAGGTCATGGACAACTCGTCAAACCCCATCGTCTGTCATATGTGAAGATTTATTCGACTTAAGTTCGAGAGTGGAAAACTCTTTCTCCACTATGCATACTGCCCCGGCCGAGGTCTTACGAACTCAGTCTTATAAATCACATAGGATCTCTCCTTATCTATCAAGGTCGATAGATTCTTTATAGGTGCATACCCTACTCCTACAGTGAACCTACTGCAGCTAATCTACACTGCATGGACCCATATGGCTAGAGACCATGTATGTGTGCAGTCAAACTACAATAACCTCACTGTGAGTAGCCGAAGCACCGCAGGTCAAAGGACCAGTCACACTACTGCAACATCAAGCAAGTCACTGACGAGTGGATAGACATCCAAGTGACTTCTTGTATTGGTCATGCTCAGTACCCTTGTTCTCTAACAAGCACCTGCACTATTACTTTAGTGTCCCTACACCGTGGACTCGAGTCTCGTCCATCCACAGGGAAAGTAATGTGTGCACTGATCTCATCGGATCGATCACCGTCCTCGTGATGATCCATCGATCAGGAGCATTTAGAAATTAATCACTAATGATACATGGCTCAAATTCTCAACTCTTGAGAATATGCATCATCATCTTATTAATTCCTTGGACGATTCATAGACACAATAACAATATGAATGAAAAAGATGCCTTTCATTTATTCAATAATAATAAAGTCAAGTACAAATTATGTCCTAGAATTAATAATGTGTCAGCCAAAATTGGCTTCTAGGGCATACATCTAACAGTTTCAACCCATTAAAAGAAGTTTTCAATGATATTGTGATAGAGATCGCAATATGTCTCACTACCAGTCAGAATAGAAACTATGGGGTCACACACATTAGAAGTATTGAACCCAATCCTCCCCACTTAATTTGATTAAGTGGGGGCTGATTCAAATAGACTAGAGGGAGGGGCCCACGCCCCTCCCTTTGGGAAGAGCGTGGAAGAAAAAGGAGGGGCGTAAGCCCCTCCTTGCTGCCGTATTAAGATGATAAGGATGAGCTCCTTAAAAATAGGAGCTCATCCTTATCTCATGTAAAGCTAAAAGGAGGAGGTGTTCGGCCCCTCCTCTTATCCTTTCTTCTTGTGCATCACAGCAGCAACATCCCCCTCTCATTCCTCCTATCAGCCGCAAGAGAGAAGGAAAGAAAAGAAGCTTGGCGTGGCCCTCTTCCTCCTCCTCTTGGTTCTAGTGCAAGAAAAAAGAAAAGGTTGTGAAAGGCCTTGTTTTCTTCTTCCTAGATTCTTCCTTCTTCTTCTTCCTCTCAAGGCAATCAAAGGTTGATTCAAAGGAGAGGATATCAGCCATCTAAAGCCATCTCTGCAAGGGAGCTAGCACTCCGGGGAGATCCAAAAGCTTCGATCGACTCACTACTTCGTGTGGATACCCGTAGAGGCAGGACGCGTGTGCGGCTTCCACTGAGCCTTGATCAAAAACCACGTAAATCAGATTTGCGAAGACCATCTACCCGCACAAGGTAAAGATCTGATCTTCTTAATGATTTTAAAATGATTTAAAATAATTTAATTCTAATCTATCTACAAACGAAAGGTTTTAAAATACGTTCATGCGATGAACGGATCCCGCATATATTTTTCCGCTGCAATCTGAAAAATTATTTTGAAATTTTCATGGCATATGAGGGATGCTAACAGTGGTATCAGAGCCAGGTTATGTAGATTAAGATTAGAATTAAATTTTTCAAGGTATTTTAGATCTAAAATTTAAGGGATTATGCTTGCTGAAATTTATGTATGCAGAATTTTCAGCTTGCTGATTTTTCTGCATACTAATTTTTGGATGCTTAGATTAATGATTTTAATGCTTTGATAATGTGATTACAAATATTTAGAGTGAAATCTAGCATGATCAGCAAGTCATGAGATGAAATAATTAGTTAAATATCAGATCTAAAAATAATTTTTATGCATGTGATGCGTATGGTGATGATCATGGATGGATCCTTTGAATGTGCTGAAATGTTCTGCGATGTTCTTTGATGCATGTAATTTTAATTTTCAGATGCCTGCATGCATCTTAAATTCATGTATTAGAGACCTGCGTGTCTCATGAAAAGGGTTGTAATTTATTCTTTATTTTTATTTTAATTTTTAAAGCAATCTGGGATGTAATCTGTGATGTGTGTTGCACGTTGATGGTTGATCGATATGTATATCAACAAGCTCAACATGCGCGGATCGAGATCAAGGGTTGATTGAAGATAGATCAAGGAGTTGATCACAATTGGACCTAAGGGATTAAGATCGAGTCAAGAGTTGAAGACGATCAAACCAATTGACGTGCAGGTGCTTGTAAAATGACCCCATCCTGGATCCATGATCATCACCATTAATTTTATTTTTGATAAATGCCTGGATGTTTAATGCTTATGTTTATGCGGGTAGATATATATTTGCATGAGATGTGAATACGCGATCGAGTGAGACCTAAATCGAAACCTCCCTAATCAGTCGAGGGTGAACCAACATGAGTTAGTCATATTAGATTAATTGATCTAATTGGTGTCTAGGCAAGCCTAAAAGGTAGTTACTTAATTAGGACCTTACTCTCTAAGTAAGGGGAGCCTCCCACCTGCTTATCTGGCCAATTGTTCGATTACCTCTTATGAAGAACTCAAGTTGCAAACACTAAGACATGATTATGCAATATTAAGTCCATAGGTCTTCCACCGTAGTAGAGCTGCTAAGATTTTTTCGGTGTTGATTTGTCTCGGTTGGACACAGTGGGCAAGTTGCATCGGGGGACTGGACCTCTCTATTAGACATGAGATGTTGCGGGGTAAAGGTGGGGTTGGGCACCAATAACTGTTAGGTGAGGACCCAATGACGACTTTATTTCTGTGGTTATACAGTGGGTCTGACTTAACTAAGTAATGTTGGGAACCCGTCCATGCCGCTGATATTTCAAAAATTTTTCAGATGGCAGCGGAATCGGCATGCACGGGTTCGACGTTCATCGCATGAACGCTTGTTTCGAGACCTTTCGTAATTAGGTAAGAATTAAAACTTTTAAAACTATTAGGAAGATCAAATCTTCACCTTGCGCGGGTAGATGATCACCGCAAATCTGAATTCGTGGTTTTGGAAGAGGGTTCGCTTGAAGCCGTTCAAACGTCCGGCCTCTACGGGTATCCACACGAAGCAGGATCCGATCCAAGCTCTCTATCTCACCGGGGTGCTAGCTCCCTTGCAAAGATAGCTTTGATGGCTGATGTCCTTCCTCTCAATCAACTCTTGATTGTGCTTAGAAGGAGGAAGAAGAAGGATGAAGAATAGGAAGAAGATGATCCTCTACGCAGCCTTCTCTTGTTCCTTGCGTTGGATGAAGGAAGGGAAGGGAAGGAGGCCGCCAACACTTGGAGATCTTTTCCCTTGCTTGCGGCTGCAACTAAAGAGGAGGAGAGGGGGCTTCCACGGCTTGAAGAGGAGGAGAAGACTCATCTAGGGCGCCGGCCCTAGTGCCTCTCTTATAGCCATCAAGGGCTCCTCCAAAGTAGGAGCCCTAGATGATTTTCCAAAGAGGGAAGGGGGGCGCCGGCCCCTCTCTTCATGCCGCACACAAGGAGAGGAGGAGGGGCGTGATCCCTCCTTCTTGTGTTGCCCTAATCCTCTTCCAAAGAGGATTGGGTGCCTCTCTTATGGTTAAGTCCTAATCTAATTAGGATTGACCATATTGGGTTCAATCTACGCTAGTCCTAATCCAATTAGGACTTGAATGAACCATGACTCAATTGAACTCTTCAATCCTAATCCAATTAGGAGTCATGTTGATTCATTAGATTATTAATTAATTTAGACTTAAGGAATCCTAATCCAATTAGGATTTGTTTAATTTTAGTCCTAATCCAATTAGGACTCCATTTGAATCCGAAGTCCTAATCCAATTAGGATTTCTAGGAATCCTACTCCAAGTAGGAATCCAATTCAAAATTCCTAATCTCATTAGGATTGTAGGAATCCTATTCCAAATAGGAATCCCAGTCCTACTCCAACTAGGATTCCCAGTCCTAATCCAATTAGGACTCTAGGAATCCTACCCGAAGTAGGATTTGTGTTTAAGTCCAATTAATTAATTCTCTTTGTTCCTCTTCAACTTCTTATCAATCAAATTGATTTCTTGTGATTCCTAATCACGATTTCAACCATCGGATCGGTCAATACTTCTAGTGTGTGTGACCCCATAGGTTCTATTCTGACTGGTAGTGAGATATATTGTGATCCCTATCACTATATCATTGAAAACTCCTTTCAATGGGTTGGAACGATTCCAACTCAACTCATTAGGGTTTATCGATCATCAAGATAATCCCTATGAGTCCCACCATCCACCAGTGACACCTAGCAGCATGTAGTGGCTACCCAGCAGAATGGAATGATGAACCTCTAGGTGCAGTTAACGTGTGATACAGTCCTACTATCGTGGATCCCTACAGGACGGAGGTCATGGACAACTCGTCAAACCCCATCGTCTGTCATATGTCAAGATTTATTCGACTTGAGTTCGATAGTGGAAAACTCTTTCTCCACTTTACTGCCCTGGCCAAGGTCTTAGAACTCAGTCTAACAAATCACATAGGATCACTCCTCTTCTATCAAGGTCGATAGATTCCTTGTAGGTGCATACCCTACTCCTACAGTGAACCTACTGCAGCCAATCTACACTGCATGGACCCATATGGCTAGAGACCATGTATGTGTGCAGTCAAACTACAATAACCTCACTGTGAGTAGCCGAAGCACCGCAGGTCAAAGGACCAGTCACACTACTGCAACATCAAGTAAGTCACTGACGAGTGGATAGACATCCAAGTGACTTCTTGTCTTGGTCACGCTCAGTACCCTTGTTCTCTAACAAGCACCTGCACTATCACTTCAGTGTCCCTACACTGTGGACTCAAGTCTCGTCCATCCAGAAGGAAAGTGATCTGTGCACTGATCGGATCGATCACCGTCCTCGTGATGATCCATTGATCAGGAGCATTTAGAAATTAATCACCAATGATACATGGCTCAAATTCTCAACTCTTGAGAATATGTATCATCATCTTATTAATTTCTTGGACGATTCATAGACACATAAATAATATGAATGAAAAGATGCCTTTTATTTATTCAATAATAAATAGTCAAGTACAAAATTATGTCCCTAGAATCAACAATGTGTCAGCCAAATTGGCTTCTAGGGCATATATCTAACAATCTCCCACTTGCACTAAAGCCAATTGGTCATATATCTTAGGCCCATCTTCTCAAGGTGGGCTTCAGTCTTTTGCTGACTCAGCTGCTTAGTGAAAGGGTCTGCCACGTTATCCGCGGAGTCTACTCTCTGCACCTCTACATCATAGTCGCGTATGAAATGGAAGCGCCGCTCTATGTGCTTGGACTTCTGATGAGACCATGGCTTCATAGCTAGTGCTATGGTGCCAATGTTATCACAGTAAAGTGTTATGACATCTAATGACATTACACCTAACTCTGCAATTAACTTTTAATCAGAAGGTTTCCACTGCACCCTTAGATACGGCTTAACATTCAGCTTCAAAGGTAGAATCTATAATGATCGGTTGTTTGGAACTCTTCCAATTTACTGAACCACAATTGCACATATTCTGATGTAGACTTTCTATCATCAATATGTGTGCATCCTTCTACCTTCAACTCTGATCTTTTCCCAAAGACCAAGAACATGTCCTTAGTTCTTCTCAAGTACTTAAGACTGTTCTTCACAGCTATCCAGTGTTCTTCACCTGGATTCGACTGATATCTGCTTGTGACACTCACAGCAAGAGCTATATCAGGTCGTGTACATAGCATGGCATACATGAGGCTTCCTATTGCCGATGCATAAGAAATCTTGCTCATGCGTTGAATCTCTTCAGATGTGTTGGGGCACATCTTCTTGGAGAGATGAATTCCATGCCTTAGGGGTAAGAGACCCCTCTTGGAGTTTTCCATGCTGAACCTCTTTAGCACCTCCTCTATGTACATCTTCTGTGAAAGGCCAAGCATCCTTTTAGATCTATCTCTATAGACCTTTATTCCCAAAATATAGGATGCTTCCCCAAGGTCTTTCATGGAGAATTCTTTTGACAACCAGACCTTGACCGAGGTTAGCATGGGAATATCATTCCCAATCAGGAGAATGTCATCTACGTACAGTACGAGAAAAATGACAGCACTCCCACTAACCTTTTTGTAAACACACGGTTCCTCTTCGTTTTTGATGAAATTAAACGTTTTGATTGCGTCATCGAAACTAGTGTTCCAACTCCGAGATGCTTGCTTTAGTCCATAGATGGACCTTTGCAGCTTGCAGACCTTGTGATCTCCATCACTGGAAGTGAAACCCAAAGGCTGTTCCATATAGATATCAAGATATCCATTCAGGAAAGCAGTTTTCACATCCATCTGCCAGATTTCATAATCATGAAATGCTGCAATAGCAAGCAATGTTCGGATGGATTTTAGCATGGCTACAGGTGAAAAGGTCTCCTGATAGTCAATGCCTTCGCGCTGACTATACCCTTTCGCCACAAGCCTTGCCTTATAGGTCTCTACCTTTCCATCCGAACCTATCTTCCTCTTGTAGATCCATTTGGATCCAATAGGTACAATACCTTCTGGTGGGTCTACTAAGGTCCAGACTTGGTTGGAATGCATGGAGTCTAACTCTGACTTCATAGCTTCCAGCCATTTCTCGGAATCGATATCAGATATCGCCTCGTTGTAGGTTTTGGGATCCCGTATGTGATCCCTATCTCCCACTAGGAACATTTCCTCGGTATCCTCTTCTAGTATACCTAAGTATCTATCGGGAGGATGGGAGACCCTACTAGATCTACGAGGTGGTTGAGGGACATCGTGTACTGGCTCCTTATGAATAGGTTCTATAGGATCCATGACTCGTTGCTTTTCAGAGACTTTCTCTTCAAGCTCAATTTTCCTCCCACTGCCTCTATCAAGGATAAACTGATTTTCCAAGAAGATGGCATGACGGCTCACAAACACATTGTGATCCTCTGAGACGTAAAAATTGTATCCTAATGACTCTTTAGGATATCCTATAAAACGAGCACTTATGGTCCTAGCCTCTAACTTGTCCGCCTGTAGTCGCTTGAGTGGGCCGGACACCCCCAAATCTTGAGATGACCCAGACTTGGTTTCTTACCATGCCATATCTCATACGGTGTGGTAGGAACGGATTTAGAGGGAACTCTATTCAATAAATAAATCGCTGTGAGTAAGGCATCTCCCCAAAGAAACATAGGTAAATCAGTGAAGCTCATCATGGACCTGACCATATCCAATAGGGTCCGATTCCTCCTCTCTGACACCCCGTTGAGTTGAGGTGTACCCGGAGGTGTCCATTGTGAGACTATGCCGTTTTCTTTGAGATAGTCCCGGAATTCCCCACTAAGGTATTCTCCTCCTCGATCTGATCGAAGAGCCTTAAGAGGTTTTCCAGTTTGTTTTTCTACTTCATTCTTGAACTCTTTGAACTTTTCAAAAGACTCAGACTTGTGTCTCATAAGATACACATACCCATACCGTGAGTAATCATCGGTAAAGGTAATGAAGTAAGAATAACGTCCCCTGGCTAGCACATCGAATGGGCCACATACATCTGTATGTACTAGGGCAAGTAATTCAGTGGTCCTCTCCCCATGTCCTACAAAGGGCAGTCTTGTCATTTTTCCTTGAAGACAGGACTCGCAAACTGGATAAGACTCGGAAGTCAATGAGCCTAAAAGCCCATCTTTATCCATTTTGTTCATTCTGTCTTCTCCAATATGGCCAAGTCTGAGGTGCCACAAATATCTTTGGTTTATCTCATCTCTGGATCTTTTGGATCCTTTGGCACTCACATCTTGCTCGGTAACATTCACAGATACATCCATATGTAAATGATAGAGACTGTCAATCATGAAACCACGTGCGACTATTTTATTTCTCAAATAAATAGAACAGCAGTCTTTGTCAAATGTAAAAACATGACCTTCCTGTGCTAGACATGAAACAGAAATCAAATTTCTGCTAGCAACAGGTACATAATAGCAGTCTCTAAGTATTAAACTAAATCCAGACGGTAGTCGCAGATGGTAGGTGCCCACAGCCACAGCAGCAACTTTTGCCCCGTTGCCAACCCGAAGGGTTACCGCACCTTCCGCCAGCCTTCTACTTTCCTTTAGACCCTGCATGGTAGTGCACAAATGAGCACTAGAACCAGAATCTATAACCCAACTAGAAGTAGAAGAAACCGTTAGATTAGTTTCAATTATGAGCAAGTCTATACCTTCTGAAGGTATGTCACCTTTCTTGTTCTTTAGGCTCTCGAGGTATGAAGGACAGTTTCTCTTCCAGTGGCCTTCGACATTGCAGTGGAAACATTTTCCTTTGTCGTTAGCCCTTTTCTTTTGAACTTCCTTCTTTTGCTTCTTGTCTTTTTTTTTGCTTCTTTGCAGGCTTCTTTTTCTTCCAAGTAGACTTTCTCTTGGAACCAGAAGTCAACTCAGCAGCAAGGACATTGCCCCTTGAACCTTTCAAGGTTCCCTCAGCAGTTACCAACATGTTGATTAGTTCAGTCTTAGTGCATTCAATCTTATTCATGTGGTAGTTTACGATAAACTGACCAAATGAATCAGGAAGTGACTGTAGGATCAAATCCACTTGCAATTCCTTGTGCATGTCCATACCGAGCTTCTCAAGCTCCTCTAGGTCCTTGATCATGGTCAGACCGTGATCATGGACAGACTGCCCCTCGCGCATCTTCGCTTTGAAGAGCCTCTTGGACACTTCAAAACGAGCTGTGCGACTCTGCTCACCATACAACTCTTGCAGGTGTGCCAGTATGTCCCTAGCAGTCTTAATATTTTCATGCTGGCATTGGAGTTCATTAGACATGGATGCCATCATATAGCATTTTACTCTAATGTCATCATCCAACCACTTTTTATGCATCTCACGCTGAACATCAGTAGGACGTGCTGGTAGTGTGGGGATATCTGAATCGAGTATATAGCCTATTTTCTCACAGTCCAAAATAATTTTGAGATTTCTAAGCCAGTCTTTGTAATTGGTTCCGGTCAGTCGGTTGGTCTCAAGAATACGGGTCAGAGGGTTTGAAGCCGACATTGTATCTACAGAGAGTAAAGATTCTAGTTAGACTTTTGTACTTGATCCTAATCTGTTCTAAGGTCTTTTAGAACAAATGTGACTCCCACTATTTTCTCGAATTCCTCACACTCCCCTGGTAGGAAAACGGAAATCCCACACGACTAGGGTTTCTAGTGGGTACTGCGGTCCCACCAATTTACATGCCACCTCACCTAACAGTTATTGGTGACACATAGATGGATGAGTGTACAACTCTTGTACAATGCTTCTCAAGCATGTTGCAGTGCAACTTGGTCTCTAAGCCATGAAGACCTCACCTAACAGTTATTGGTCTCATTTCTTAGTTAAGTCAGACCCACTGTATAACCGTAGGAATAAAGTCGTCATTGGGTCCTCACCTAACAGTTATTGGTGCCCAACCCCACCTTTACCCTACAACATCTCATGTCTATAGAGAGGTCCAGCCCCCCAATGCAACTTGACCACTGTATCCAGCCGAGACAAGTCAACATCAGAAAGGCCTTAGCAGCTCTACTACAGTGGAAGACCTATTGACTTAATATTGGTTAATCAGGTCTTAGTGTTTGCAACTTGAGCCTTTCATAAGAGGTAATCGAACAATTGGCCAGGTAAGCAGGTGGGAGGCTCCCCTTACTCAGAGAGTAAGGTCCTAATTAAGTAACCACCTTTCATGCTTTCCTAGACACCAATTAGATCAATTAATCTAATATGACTTGCTCATGTCGGTTCACTCTCGACTTGATTGAGGAGGTTTTGATTTAGGTCTCAATTGGGTTTGCTACATCACATGTAGACCTATCTACCCGACTCTCATTCACATCACATGCAAACGGCGCATTGCAGGCAGTTATAATCGCGGCAATAATTAAAGCTAAACTTTAACTAGGTGATGATCATGGATTCTAATTAGGTCGTATTACAAGCACATGCACATCAATTGATCAAGTGGTCTTCAACTCTTGAATTGGTTCCAAGCCTCCTTGATTCGATCCTTGATCAACCCTTGATCCCATCGCCATCAACCGCTTGGATCACCTTTCATCTCATGCCTTTGCTTCAACTTGATCGTTGATGTACATCACATCACAGAAATACAACCAGATGTAAAATAAAAATAAAAATAATTTACATCTCCTTTTAGGAGGCACGCAGGCCTCTCAAAACATCAAATAAGATGCATGCAAGCATCTGAAAAATTACATGACATCGCAGATCACATCGCAGGTCATTACATTTGATACCAAAAGGGGTTGAATCCTATGATCATCACCGTATGCTACAATTATAATTTTCAGATCTGAAACTTAACTGATTATATCATGACATAGGTCGCTGATCATGCTAATCATGATTCTAAACTTTGTAATCCCATTAACAATGCAATTAGAATCATCTTTTTATCACATAAAAATCAGCATGTAAAAATTCAGCACCCCTGAAAAATCTGCATGCAGAATTTTTCAGCATGCATGATCAATCAATTTTCAGATCTAATAAGCCTTTAAATATTTAATTCTTACCTTAATCTACGAAGCCTAGGCTCTGATACCACTGTTGGGAACCCGTCCATGCCGCTGATATTTCAAAAATTTTTCAGATGGCAGCGGAATCGGCATGCACGGGTTCGACGTTCATCGCATGAACGCTTGTTTCGAGACCTTTCGTAATTAGGTAAGAATTAAAACTTTTAAAACTATTAGGAAGATCAAATCTTCACCTTGCGCGGGTAGATGATCACCGCAAATCTGAATTCGTGGTTTTGGAAGAGGGTTCGCTTGAAGCCGTTCAAACGTCCGGCCTCTACGGGTATCCACACGAAGCAGGATCCGATCCAAGCTCTCTATCTCACCGGGGTGCTAGCTCCCTTGCAAAGATAGCTTTGATGGCTGATGTCCTTCCTCTCAATCAACTCTTGATTGTGCTTAGAAGGAGGAAGAAGAAGGATGAAGAATAGGAAGAAGATGATCCTCTACGCAGCCTTCTCTTGTTCCTTGCGTTGGATGAAGGAAGGGAAGGGAAGGAGGCCGCCAACACTTGGAGATCTTTTCCCTTGCTTGCGGCTGCAACTAAAGAGGAGGAGAGGGGGCTTCCACGGCTTGAAGAGGAGGAGAAGACTCATCTAGGGCGCCGGCCCTAGTGCCTCTCTTATAGCCATCAAGGGCTCCTCCAAAGTAGGAGCCCTAGATGATTTTCCAAAGAGGGAAGGGGGGCGCCGGCCCCTCTCTTCATGCCGCACACAAGGAGAGGAGGAGGGGCGTGATCCCTCCTTCTTGTGTTGCCCTAATCCTCTTCCAAAGAGGATTGGGTGCCTCTCTTATGGTTAAGTCCTAATCTAATTAGGATTGACCATATTGGGTTCAATCTACGCTAGTCCTAATCCAATTAGGACTTGAATGAACCATGACTCAATTGAACTCTTCAATCCTAATCCAATTAGGAGTCATGTTGATTCATTAGATTATTAATTAATTTAGACTTAAGGAATCCTAATCCAATTAGGATTTGTTTAATTTTAGTCCTAATCCAATTAGGACTCCATTTGAATCCGAAGTCCTAATCCAATTAGGATTTCTAGGAATCCTACTCCAAGTAGGAATCCAATTCAAAATTCCTAATCTCATTAGGATTGTAGGAATCCTATTCCAAATAGGAATCCCAGTCCTACTCCAACTAGGATTTCCAGTCCTAATCCAATTAGGACTCTAGGAATCCTACCCGAAGTAGGATTTGTGTTTAAGTCCAATTAATTAATTCTCTTTGTTCCTCTTCAACTTCTTATCAATCAAATTGATTTCTTGTGATTCCTAATCACGATTTCAACCATCGGATCGGTCAATACTTCTAGTGTGTGTGACCCCATAGGTTCTATTCTGACTGGTAGTGAGATATATTGTGATCCCTATCACTATATCATTGAAAACTCCTTTCAATGGGTTGGAACGATTCCAACTCAACTCATTAGGGTTTATCGATCATCAAGATAATCCCTATGAGTCCCACCATCCACCAGTGACACCTAGCAGCATGTAGTGGCTACCCAGCAGAATGGAATGATGAACCTCTAGGTGCAGTTAACGTGTGATACAGTCCTACTATCGTGGATCCCTACAGGACGGAGGTCATGGACAACTCGTCAAACCCCATCGTCTGTCATATGTCAAGATTTATTCGACTTGAGTTCGATAGTGGAAAACTCTTTCTCCACTTTACTGCCCTGGCCAAGGTCTTAGAACTCAGTCTAACAAATCACATAGGATCACTCCTCTTCTATCAAGGTCGATAGATTCCTTGTAGGTGCATACCCTACTCCTACAGTGAACCTACTGCAGCCAATCTACACTGCATGGACCCATATGGCTAGAGACCATGTATGTGTGCAGTCAAACTACAATAACCTCACTGTGAGTAGCCGAAGCACCGCAGGTCAAAGGACCAGTCACACTACTGCAACATCAAGTAAGTCACTGACGAGTGGATAGACATCCAAGTGACTTCTTGTCTTGGTCACGCTCAGTACCCTTGTTCTCTAACAAGCACCTGCACTATCACTTCAGTGTCCCTACACTGTGGACTCAAGTCTCGTCCATCCAGAAGGAAAGTGATCTGTGCACTGATCGGATCGATCACCGTCCTCGTGATGATCCATTGATCAGGAGCATTTAGAAATTAATCACCAATGATACATGGCTCAAATTCTCAACTCTTGAGAATATGTATCATCATCTTATTAATTTCTTGGACGATTCATAGACACATAAATAATATGAATGAAAAGATGCCTTTTATTTATTCAATAATAAATAGTCAAGTACAAAATTATGTCCCTAGAATCAACAATGTGTCAGCCAAATTGGCTTCTAGGGCATACATCTAACAAGTAATGGGACCAATAACTGTTAGGTGAGGTCTTAATGACTTAGAGACCAAGTACTACTGCAATTTGCTTGAGAAATATTGTACAAGAGTTGTACACTCATCCATTTATATGTCACCAATAACTGTTAGGTGAGGGGGCATGTAAATCGGTGAGACCGCAGTACCCACTAGAAATCCTAGTCGCGTAGGGTTTTCGTTTCTCCATCAGGGGAGTATGAGGGATTCGAGAAAATAGTGGGAGCATATTTGTTTTAAAAGACCCTAAAACAAATAGAGTTCAAGTACAAAGTCTAACTAGAATCTTTACTCTCTACAGATCACAATGTCAGCTTCAAACTCTTTGACCCGTATTCTTGAGACCAACCGACTGACCGGAACCAACTACAAAGACTGGCTTAGGAACCTAAAAATTGTTCTAAATTGTGAGAAACTAGGGTATGTGCTCGAGAACGATATCCCCAGGTTACCAGCACGTCCTACTGATGATCAGCGTGAGACGCATCAAAATTGGACAGATGACGACATTAGGGTCAAGTGCTACATCATGGCATCCATGACGAATGAACTTCAATGCCAGCATGAGAACATGAAGACTGCTAGGAAAATACTGGCTCATCTGCAAGAGTTGTATGGTGAGCAGAGCCGCACTGCACGCTTTGAAGTGTCCAAGAGGCTCTTCAAGGCAAAGATGCGTGAGGTGCAGTCTGTCCACGATCACTGTTTGACTATGATCAAGGACCTCGAGGAGCTTGAGAAGCTCGGTATGTCCATGCATAGGGAACTGCAGATAGATCTGATCCTGCAATCCCTTCCTGATTCATTTGGGCAGTTTATAATAAACTACCACATGAATAAAATTGAATGCACGAAGACTGAACTACTGAATATGTTGGTAACTGCTGAGGGAGCCTTGAAAGGTTCAAGGGGCTCTGTTCTGGCTGCTGAGCTGACTTCTGGTTCCAAGAGAAAGTCTACTTGGAAGAAAAAGAAGCCTGCAAAGAAGCAGAAGAAAGATAAGAAGCCTAAGAAGGAAGTTCATAAGAAAAAGGCTGATGACAAAGAAAAATGTTTCCACTGCAATGTCAACGGCCACTGGAAAAGGAACTGCCCTTCATACCTCAAGAGCCTAAAGAACAAAAAGGCAGACACACCTTCTGAAGGTATGTTAGACTTGCTCGTAATTGAAACTAACCTTATGGTTTCTTCTACTTCTAGTTGGGTTTTGGATTCTGGTTCTAGTGCTCATTTGTGCACTACTATGCAGGGTCTAAAGGAAAGTAGGAGGCTGGCGGAAGGTGCAGTGACCCTTCGGGTAGGCAACGGGGCAAGATTTGCTGCTGTAACTGTGGGCACCTATCCTCTGCGATTACCGTCTGGATTTAGTTTACTACTTAGAGACTGTTATTATGTCTGAATTTCTGAAATTCTCTCTAGATTAGACAGCTCCTAATCTCCCTTTTAGATTAAGCTTGAGCTTACCAGTTAAGCAATCCAGTAACCAGTGATCAGAAAAGTTCCGAGGTGTGTGGTGGTGCCAGAAGGGATACACCGAGACCACAATACCCATAATAGTTCTCCCTATTGTAAAACTTTTTTAGACATCACCAATTACTAAATCCTCACTGGAGTGGCTTTTAGCCACTTCTTTCCAAGAGCCTAATTGAGCTCGAAAATCCTAAGGCCAACGTCTAATTGATTTTAATTTAATTTGGCTTGGATATGTATGCAAGGTGGTGATTTTTGGGCTAAGGACAGGTAATGACTTTCCGACCTTATCTTTTTAATGGGTTTTACCCTTAAATTATTTTATGCAAATGCTTAATACTAAATGCAGCAAATAATCAATGATTTTTTAAAGTTTATGCAATGTCATTAGGTTGTACAAATTAAATGAGCAAGCAAATTTTTTTTTTTTATATTTACTATTTTTTAATTTTTTATTTTTATATAGCAATAACTTGAATGTAAACTAAACACAATCCTTATGTGTCAGTCAATCTCCGAATGCCCGTTAAATAAGCTCTGGAGATTACTCCGTGAGGAGTCCCAATAGAGGTATGATAACCTCGGAGGATTGCACCCTATCAATTACTAGCAAAATAATATTTTTTTTAATTTTTTTTTATTTAATTAATTTTTTTTAACTTTTTTTTTAAATTAAATTTCAAATTTCAAATTTCAAAATTCAGATTTCAAATTTTCAATTTAAATTTTTTTTGAATTTTAGAATTTTGGAATTTTTTTTCTTTTTCAATTTTTTTTTGGAATTTCAAATTTTGAATTTCAAATTTCAGAATTTAATAACTACAAAATTATTAACTAGAAATTATCAAAATAAGAAAAATTAATAAAAATAAAAATAAAAACTTACTACCAGAGTGCGTTCACTCCGGGCATCCAAAATCCGATTTGATCTTCGTGATCGTTCTTGCTTCTCGATTTGCCTCCCCGGCAACGGCGCCAAAATTCTGTTGTCCGATTCCTGTTTACCTAAAAATACGCTAAACAGATCGTTGTTAGAACCGACAAACAAAGTTTAAATTAATTTTACTCTTACGTGTTCTACTCGAAGAATAGGGGTTGTAAGAGGTCGATCCACAGGAAGGCGATTGGAGTTGCATAAAAATTAAAACGTTCACTCAGATTCGAAATCGATTTTTGAATGATAAAAGAAAAATATTATTTCGAGGATGTTGATGGATTCTCTGGTCTACCAGAGAATGTTTTTTACTTGAAATTGACAAACAGACAGGTATTTAAATTCGAAAGGCATTTATATATTGAACTAATCAAAGAAAAGCTTTGGCATAAAATGGATGAAAACAATGCTAGAAAAATTGCAGACTGGAATATAGATTGCATGAGAGAAGATTTAAATATATTGCTAAGTTACCACCTCCCAAAACAGTTAGGGAAGTCAGATCCTTTTTAGGGCATGCAGGTTTTTACCGCCGCTTTATCAAGGATTTCAGTACATTGTCGAAACTCTTATGCGATCTGTTGGCGAAAGATGCTACTTTTAATTTTTCGCCAATTTGTATAACTGCTTTCGAAAGACTGAAGTCTGAACTAACCTCAGCACCCATCATAAGGTCCCCTGATTGGAATTTGCCATTTGAAATCATGTGTGATGCATCTGATTATGCAATAGGTGTCGTCCTAGGTCAGCGAGTGGGGAAGCTTCCCCATGTGATTCATTATGCGAGCAAAACTCTAAATGACGCCCAACTTAACTATTCTACCACTGAAAAAGAGTTGTTGGTTGTTGTCTTTGCTCTTGACAAATTTCGTCCCTATCTGATAGGATCCAAGGTCCTTATTTATTCTGATCATGCCGCCCTTAAGTACCTTCTCACAAAAAAGGATGCCAAGTCAAGACTCATTCGTTGGATCCTATTGCTCCAGGAATTTGATCTTGAAATATGAGATAAAAAGGGATCTAAAAATATTGTAGCTGACCACTTGTCCAGATTAATTGTTGAATCATCTGAAGAACCCATGCCTGTATCCGAGACCTTCCCTGATGAATAATTAATGATGATTTCCCATACCAATTTTCCATGGTATGCTAACATAGTCAACTACCTCGTTACTGAACAAATGCCCAGCTCTTGGACCAAACAGGAGCAATTTCGCTTCCTAGCTCGTGTGAAGTGGTATTTTTGGGATGAACCATACCAATTTAAATATTGCCCTGATCAGATCATCCGACGGTGTATCCCTGAATACGAACAAAGGAAAGTCCTTTACTTTTGTCATGACCACGCTTGTGGTGGTCATTTTAGTAGTAAAAAGACGGCTGCAAAGGTTTTGCAGTGCAGATTCTATTGGCCCGCACTATTTCATGACTCACACGAGTATTGTAAAGCATGTGACCGATGTCAAAGACTAGGAAAAAGTTCAAGAAAAAATGAGATGCCCCTGAACCCGATCTTAATTGTAGAAATCTTTGATGTTTGGGGTATTGATTTTATGGATCCTTTTCCTATGTCATTTGGGCACCAGTACATACTCCTAGCTGTTGACTATGTGTCTAAGTGGATTGAGGCTATCGCGTGTAAGACCAATGATCACAAAGTAGTGATCAAGTTTCCTAAAGGAGTCTGTCTTCGCTCGCTTTGGCACCCCTCGTGCTATCATTAGTGATGGGGGTAAACATTTTTGCAATAAAATTTTTAAAGCCCTTGCTAGGAAGTACAACATCATCCACAAGGTCGGTACACCATATCATCCACAAATGAGTGGACAAGTTGAGATTTTCAACAGAGAAATCAAGACCATCCTTGAAAAAACTGTCAACCCATCTCGAAAGGATTGGTCCCTTAGGTTAACAGATGCATTGTGGGCATATCGAACGGCCTACAAAACACCAATTGGAATGTCCCCATATAGGATTGTCTATGGCAAGGCTTGCCATTTACCTGTCGAGTTAGAACACAAGGCCTATTGGGCAATCAAACGCCTAAATTTCGATCTCGACAAGGCAGGAGAATATAGAAAGCTGTAGCTCGACGAGCTTGAAGAAATTAGGAACGATGCTTACGAGTGTGTTAAGAAGTACAAGGATCGCATGAAAGTCATGCATGATAAAATGATTACTCATAGAGAGTTTCACCAAGGACAGAAAGTTCTTTTATATGATTTTCGATTACATCTATTTTCTGGGAAACTTAAATCTCGCTGGACTGGCCCATACACGGTAGAGAAAGTGCATCCGCACGGTGCGGTAGTAATATGTAATACTAAAGATGGTAGGTCGTTTCAAGTTAATGGACATCGTTTAAAACCATACCTTGAATATCTGAGTCCAGAAGTTGAGGAGACACTTCTGACCGATCCTGTCTATTATGAGTGAATTAGAATTGCCTGGCTGAAGACATAAAACTTAGCGCTCTTGGGAGGCAACCCAACATGTAAATATCTTCTATTTAAAAAAAAAAATTAATAAATTACTAACATGCAGGTTTGGGGAATTTTGCCCCAATTTTCAGTTTTTCCATCCATATCAGGTAACTTCTCATCTGTCCTCTTACTGCTTTAAATTTTCTTTAACATTGATGACAATGTTAGATTTAGGTTTGGGGGTATTCTTAAGCATTTGAAATTTTATAAAAAAAAAATGGTTTTTAGTGAATTTTTTTTTAAAAAAAATTCTAATTTCTTTACAACACACAAGGTATAAAATCTAAGAGCCCAATGACTAGTCGGAGGTAGTGCAAAGTGAGTTTTTTTTTAATTAAGTTCCTTTTAGTGAGTTGTAAGCTAATTAGTGCTTTGAATTTCACAACACATCTGGCTTGTATTTTCTAAGGTATAGGGTCGACATTGTGTTGAGAATATGGTAGCAACCTCAAATCCTGATGAACCATCTTTTTCTGATCCAAAAAAAAAAATATTTGGTGGATTTAGTCAGGTACATCGAAAAGGGCTACCTATTGTCAAAGGTCAGCGGGCTTGTGATGAGAAACCCGAGCAAAGGTCCGTAGGGGAGTCTTAATGCCCGACACCTCATGCCAACTGGTGTAAGAATTGTCGACTAATTGCTCACTACATGGAGGAACTATCATAGGAGTAAAAGTGCACAATATATACATTATCATTTCTCTTTCATGCAAAAAAAAAAAAAAAAAAAAAATATATGTATATTGACCTTAAGAAAGACAATAGAGTGAAAGCCGTCGTTGTAAAAATTCGAGTAAACTGGAATATTACATATAAAGCCAATGAGGTATTAAAGTAAACATCCACAGCTCTCGAAATCCTGCAGATAAGATGATTTTGAATCAGCAAATAGGTCTTGTCCGACCAATTCTTGGAAACTACTAGCATTAGCGATATTTTGGAGATCCAAAACCTTAGCTTGTGCATGGTTCAAACTTCACTGAGCACTCAAGTATAAATAAGTCTCACAACTTTCTAACGGAAAACTTAATGACTTCAACTTAAGTTGCATACTAACCTAGAATTTGGGCTACTTAGCAATTAAAACTTTGTGTGCTTTTGAAATTTTTATCAGTTATGTACTTGAAATTAGACTTTCATTTCATAAAACAAATTTTATTTTGGGATTGAAGTTTGTGGGTAACTTCACTGCAAACCCTCACGAGACAACACTCGTCCACTAGGGTAACCTAGGGGTTTAACGGCTTGTTGCACATGCTAAGTGCAATCGTAATGCTCTACAAAAGTGAGTATTTATCTTAGTTCATATATATTTATATATATATAATAAATAAAACTTTCGCACTCTCATGTTATCATTGTCGCACTAAATTGCTAGAGACTAGCAATAAGCTGGTTGGGGGGTGTGATGAGAGCACAAAAATACAATCGTCAGACCATTTTAATTAGTATTTTAGCTAATCATTTAAAATAAAATTAACTAATTAATGTTTTATTTGTGCAAGCATCCCACATTCCATGTCCAGGTTCAACCGAGCTCAACGGCATCTGACTTCTCTTAATTCCCACGGCCATCACCCTGATGGAGTCGAGACACTACCAGCTGCCATCCCACCGTTGTCTCAGCCCAACTTTGATTCCAGCTCCCAATCGCGTGCATCAGCGTATCATTGATTCTGGTATGGCACCAACTTGACCCATGCATGGCACGTTTCCCCCATCTCAGCAATCATAGCACAATCCCAACGCCCATCAAGCCGTGATCTCCTTCCTTACGTGATCAAGATCCCAGCTCTTCCCGTGATCCCAGCTTCCACCGTGGTCCAGCCTCCCACGCCCGTTTCTCTTCCTAGCATGGCCCGACGAAGCAAGCCGTGATCGTTTCCTCCTCTTCTCCCGTCGCTGCCAGCTCTCCCATGCCATGAACGCCCCAATCCAGCACCCAAAGAAGGAAACCCATCATCCAGATCCCAGCGCGTCCCCACCTTCCGCTTCCGTGTCCGTGAATGGCGTCCTCCCGTGATCGGCTCCTCCCAGCGCCCAGATCCACGTCTGTTGGGAATTGTATCCTAAATGTCAATCGTCAGCATATTGATGATTGAATTTTGTAAATAAATTGATAAATTAATAAAGTATTATTTGGCATTATTCATCATTTCATCTTCAAATGAACTCTTATATGATGAAGTCCTTAGGACTTATGTTATGATAAAGGAGGATTTATCTTTGAGTCCTTAAACTTGTTCGCGACCAAATAATATGTTGTTACTAGGATGACAACATTATCGAGATTAGGTCGTTGTGTGACATATACGTTGGTTGTCCTCTTAACCAAGGAGTGTGGAGACACTGGTATGCCATACAGGTGAAGTGTAGGAGTACATTTCACTGAACGTGACCAATTCCGGAATGCTCTACTGTCGAGAGATGTTCCGAGTGGATATGGGTATAAGTTTGGCCCTCTGACCTGAGACAGCAACCTGTGACTAGCAAGCAACTCACTGTACTTTGGTACCGGACTACCTGAATTTCTAATTCAGTGACGGAAGGTCACTGGGTGCAGTCAAATACTTGCGTAGTCAGTTGTGAGTCAAGATAGAATTGACCCCTCCTGGAAACAAGAATAATGTCTTGTGATTAATTTAGCAAAACCTTGGCCAGGGTAATCCCAGTGAGGAGTCACGGGATATCTAAAGTTAATCACATAATGGATGTACTAATTATAGGGTTGACAGTGAGCTCTAAGTCATCCTGGCTGTTCGTCCGATTCCTATCTACCTAAAAATATGCTAGACAGATCGTTGTTAGAACCGACGGACAAAAGTTAAATTTAAATTTTACTCTTACCTTTCCTACTCGAAGAATAGTGGTTGTAAGAGGTCGATCCACAGGGAGGCGATTGGAGTTGCATAAAAATCAGAACGTTCACTCGGATTTGAAATCGATTTTTGAATGATTAAAGAAAAAAACATTATTTTGAGAATGTTGATGGATTCTCTAGTCTACCGGAGAATATTTTTTTATTTAAAAATAATAAAAAGACAAGTACTTAGAAATCAAAGAGTATTTATGAATTCATGAAATGTTTAACTATTCAAAGGAAAATTTTTGCATAAATTAAAATGGATGAAGACAAGTGCTAAGAAAGATCGAAACCTGTAACATAAATTGCATAAAGAAAAATAAGCTGTATTGCATAAAAAGAAAAATTAAACGATTGCATAAAGAAAACAGAAATTTAAGTAAACCTAGAACAAGGATTGCATGAAAGAAATTGATTGATTTCATAAAAAGGAATGATTACAAAAAGTAAAAAAATTGAAGATGAAGCCTAATGCTTCTTTCTTCTGCAAATAATAAAATAAAATAAAATAAAATAAAGTTTCTTTTTCTCTCCCACGGTTAAACAACACATAAACTAATACTTTTAATCTCTTTCTTCTTCCCAAGAACAGAGCCTCCCCTGTTCCTTCTCCTTTGAACCAGCCGAGCTCCCACCTCCTTAGCCCTTGGCCTCCCACCGAGCACACCTCCCTTCCTCTTCCTCCTTCTCTTCTTATAGCCGCGGACGGACGCCTGATGCAGAAGGGAGATGGCAGACGCGGTGAGGACGCGGGAAGGAGTCGATCACGGATGAGATCCGGGCGGAAGCTTCGTGGACGGCTGCTGGGAGCTGAAGCGGAAGGTGGGGACGCGGATCCGGGCGCTGGGAGGAGCCGATCACGGAAGAGCTGGCACGGACGCTTGGATGCGGAGGAATCCGGACGGGATGATGGCGGGATCCGAGGTTTGGACGCGATCTGTGAGGTGGTTCCTTGATGGCTGCTGATTTGGGAGGCTCGGGATCGACAGGATGCTTGAAGATGGCTTGAGATGCGGACGGGCTGATGCGGAAGGAGCTGATGGTGATCCGTGGCTGGGGCGGAAGAAGAGGCGGAGGAGGTGCTGAAGATTGGAGGAATCACCGAGGAGGCGATGATGGCGTGATCCGTGGACGGCTGGGAGGAGAAACGGGCATTGCTTCTTTGGGCCACGGATGCGGGATTGCCGGAAGAGCTGGATCTTCCGTGATTGCTGGGATGAACAAACGGACCGGCTGGGATGAAGCTGGAGAGGAAGGTAGCGCGTGGGATGAGCTGGTGGTGCGTGGATTCGGGACGATGGGATTCCGGGCGTTGCTGGCATGGTGGCTGGCACGCGGAAGAACTTCCTTCTTTGGTTGCTGGGAAGGAGCGGAAGGTGTGGCTGGCTGGCGGGCTGAGGCGTTGAAGACGGGAGAGGAAAATGGATGCGTGATGCTGGGGATCCAACGGGAGCTGGCACGCAGAATCAAGATGCGCGCGATTGGGAGCTGGAATCAAAGTTGGGCTGAGACAACGGTGGGTGGCAGCCGGTAGTGACTCGACTCCATCAGGGTGATGCCCGTGAGAATTAAGACAAGTCAGATGCAGTTGGGCTCGGTTGAACCTGGACATGGAATGTGGGATGCTTGCACAAATAAAACATTAGTTAGTTAATTTTATTTTAAATGATTAGCTAAAATACTAATTAAAATGGCTTGACGATTGCACTTTTGTGCTCTCATCACACCCCCCAACCAGCTTATTGCTAGTCTCTAGCAATTTAGTGCGACAATGATAAAATGAGAGTGCAAAAGTGTTATTTATTATAAATATACTAAGATAAATACTCACTTTCGTAGAGCATTACGTTGCACTTAGCATGTGCAACAAGCCTTTAAACCCCTAGGTTACCCTAGTGGACGAGTGTTGTCTCGTGAGGGTTTGCAATGAAGTTACCCACAAACTTCAATCCCAAAATAAAAGTTGGTTTGTGAAATGAAAGTCTTATTTCAAGTACATAACTGATAAGAATTTCAAAAGCACACAAGGTTTTAATTACTAAGTAGCCCAATTTCTAGGTTAGTATGCAATTTAAGTTGAAGTTATTAAGTTTTCCGTTAGGAAGTTGTGAGACTTATTTATACTTGAGTGTTCAGTGAAGTTTGGACCATGCACAAGCTAAGGTTTTGGATCTCCAAAATATCGCTAATATTAGTAGTTTCCAAGAATTGGTCGGACAAGACCTATTTGCTGATTCAAAATCATCTTTTCTGCAGAATTTCGAGAGTTGTGGATGTTTACTTTAATACCTCATGGGCTTTATCTGTAATATTCCAGTTTACTCGAATTTTTACAACGACGGCTTTCACACTATTGTCTTTCTTAAGGTCAATATACATTTTTTTCATTTTTTTTTTAGATTTTTTTTTTTTTTGCATTAAAGAGAAATGATAATGTATATATTGTGCACTTTTACTCCTGTGATGATTCCTCCATGTAGCGAGCAATTAGTCGACAATTCTCACACCAGTTGGCATGAGGTGTCGGGCATCAAGACTCCCCTACGGACCTATGCTCGGGTTCCTCATCACAAGCCCGCTGACCTTTGACAATAGGTAGCCCTTTTCGATGTACCTGACTAAATCCACCAAATAGTTTTTTTTTTTTTTTGGATCTGAAAAAGATGGTTCATCAGGATTCGAGGTTGCTACCATATTCTCAACACAATGTCGAACCTATACCTTAGAAAATGCAGGCCAGATGTGTTGTGAAATTCAAAGTACTAATTAGCTTACAACTCACTAAAAGGAACTTAATAAAAAGAACTCACTTTGCACTACTTCCAACTAGTCATTGGGCTCTTAGATTTTATATACCTTGTGTGTTGTATATTTTTTTTTTTCAAAAATTTTAACTAAAAACTTTTTTTTTAAATAAAATTTCAAATGCGTAAAAATACCCCCAAACCTAAATCTAACATTGTCCTCAATGTTAAAGAAAATTTAAAGCAGTAAGAGGACAGAGGAGAGGTTACCTAATATGGGTGGGTAAATTGAAAATTGGGGCAAAATCCACAAACCTGCAATTTTTTTTTTTTTGAAAATATTTACATGTTGGGTTGCCTCCCAAGAGCGCTAAGTTTTATGTCTTCAGCCAGACAAAATGTAAATCTCCTTTTTTTTTCAACCATTATCTAAGAATGGTTTTGGAAAAGTCCGATGAAGAACAGTCGGCTGATGACGATCTATGCTCATAAGGAGAACAGAACTAAGAGGCGCATGCTTGACCCCTTCCTCGGAATGGGCAAGGTAAGCTTCTAAAGGGTCCTTATTATAAGTTTGTAAGAAAGTCTCCTGAACCAGACTTTCAATCATGTCAACTTCATTGATTTCTTTGTCGTCTGGTGGTTGTTTACTTATGTTGAAGACATTAAGCTCGACTTTCATGTTGCCAAAAGATAACTTCAGCATCCCATTTCGACAGTTGATCACAGCATTTGCTGTGGCTAAGAAAGGTCTACCTAAAATTATAGGTGTGTGACTGTCTGGATGTATTGCAGGTTCAGTCTCAAGGATAACGAAGTCCGCAGGATAGTAAAACTCATTTACTTTCACTATTACATCCTCTACAATCCCCTTGGGGTACTTTACTGTCCTATCTGCTAAGAAAAGGGTAATATTTGTAGGCTTTAATTTCCCCAAACCTAATTTTTGGTACACATAGTAGGGAAGTAGGTTTACACTGGCTCCTAAATCTAATAGGGCTCTTTGGATGATCGTCTCTCCTATTTTTATTTCAATAGTTGGGCAACCAGGGTCTTTGAATTTCGGGGCAATCTGTTGTTGAATGGGAGATGAGACTTGTGCAGCCATAACAGCTTGCTTAGGAATACTTGTTTTTCTTTTGACCGTGGTGAGGTCTTTCAAGAATTTTGTATAGGAGGGAATTTGTCTTATGGCATCGAGAAAAGGTATATTTATTTGAACAGTTTTAAAGACTTCCATGATTTCATCAAAGTTAGATTGTTTCTTGGAGTCCTGAAGTCTACTGGAAAAGGGAACCTTGGGTTTGTATGTTTCTATGGGTTCTTCCCTTTTTTTCGGTTTGTCCTGTTCTTGACCCCTCTTCTGAATAGGGTTCTTATCGGATTCAGTTTTATTTTCTTTTTTATTTTCAGGAAGTTGGACTTTATTGTCCACTTGCTTGCCAGACCTTAAAGTGGTAATTGCCTGGACTTCATAGGTCGGATTTCCATTAGAATTGATTTGATACTGACCTATCTGACCTTGATTTTGTTGTTTACTAGGGTTAGGCACTGGTTGACTAGGTAGTTCACCTTTCTTCCTATCCCCTAGAGAGTTAGCTATTTGGCTCAGACTAACCTCAAGTTTTGCAATTGCTTGCGCATGGAATTGGTTAGTCTGGGCTTGGGCTGTATTGGTCTGTTGTTGTTGCTTGATAAAATCTTGTTGTTGTTTCATCATATTAGCCATCATGGTTTCTGTTACGGGGGAACTCAGCCACCATGCCCCACGTGACCGGCACGCGCGCCCAAGAAGACTACAGCTGCCCCTTGATCCAGTAACCCGACCACGAGTCGGATATCTTCGGCTTCGCAGCCCGACCCCGAGTCGGCTGCCCCTTGATCCAGTAGTCCGACCCCGAGTCGGATATCTTCGGCTTCGCGGCCCGACCTCGAGTCGGCTGCCCCTTGATCCAGCAGTCCGACCCCGAGTCGGATATCTTCGGCTTCGCAACCCGACCCTGAGTCGGCTACCCCTTGATCCAGCAGTCCGACCCCGAGTCGGCAATCTCTCGACAACGACAGGCTGTTCCCCTGAAGCACGCCGCGACCCTCTGCTCCACTACTCCCTGCAACGGTCGTATCCGGCGCTGCTCCACGATCTCCTGTAACAGCCGTACAAAGCGGAGCTCCACTACGCCCTGTCATGGCCGTACCTAGCGCTGCCCCACGACGCCCTGTAACGGCCATGTCAGTGGCAACGCCATCGTGCCACACGATGACCAACCCCCCAGAAGGACCCCCCAGTCTGGTATATATGCGGCTGGGGGGAAAAGGGGGGAGGTAAGCAAGAACTTCCAGTGCATTCTCTTACTGGCTACGATTATCTCTCCTTCTCCTCCAATCTCCTCTGACTTGATCGTCGGAGGGCCCCCACTACCCTAGTGGTGGTGCGAGGCTTGCTTGCAGGTTCCCCGGTGGAAGGTGGAGCGCAATTAACACCAACCAAGGCAACTCAGACGGAATCCCGTTCACACCGCTGTGCCAATCGTTCTCGGTTTGGACCACCAGCAACAGTTGGCGCTAGAGGAAGGGCCCGAATCTCAGAGCGATCGTAATGGCACGGTGAGGTGGTCGTGGAGCTTCCAATGCCTCCGGTCGCGGGGCCTCTCGCGCCTCCGGCCGGGAGGCCGCTGCGTCTCCAACACATTCTCAGCAACACTCCACCGTTCCACCCCCCATTCAGATGGTCGAAGCCGCTCAGTTCGACCAGTTAGCCCAGCAGGTTCGCACCCTCGCGGAGGCAGTGCAGAACCTGCAGGGTGTGATGTCTCGGGTGCCGCAGCGAGCCCAGGAGCCGCTGCTCCCTGAGCGCTCACCTGTCCTCCTCAACCCGCGCTCCTTCCTCTCCCATGGGGAGGAGCGCCGGCGCGAGGAAGATTCTCGAGCACGGTCCATTCTGCCGGGACCTTCCCATCGGAGCTGCGCGGGGTACGAGAGGCGGGCCCGGGCGCGATCCCAGACCCCCCAGTCCTCAAGGAACCCGCGCTCCAGTCGGTCCCCCTCTCGGTGCTCCTTGTCTCCCACCCATCGGTCGCGCTCCCTGGACCGGCGGGTGGACGATCTCCACAGGCAACTCCAGGTCCTGAAGGGCCACTCCAAAGATCCCTTCGCTGACTTGGAGATTTCCTCCCAACCGGCGCTTGCCTCGAGGATCCTGCGGACCCCAAATCCGCCGGGGTTCAAAATGCCGGCGATCGAGCCCTACGACGGGGCGGCGGACCCGCGAGATCACGTCGAGAGTTTCAGGACCCTTATGCTCCTCCACGGAGCATCAGATCCTCTCCTCTGCAAGGCCTTCCCGGCGACCCTCCGTGGCCCGGCAAGGGCGTGGTTTGCCGGCCTGGAGGCTAACTCAATCCAGTCCTTCGACCAGTTTACTCGCCTCTTCATCACCCATTTCGCCGTCAGTAGCCGGCGGCGACTGGTCTCCGACTCCCTCTTTGATGTCCGGCAAAACGAGGGAGAAAGCCTGCGGAATTATCTTACCCGCTTCAACAAGGCTACCCTGGAAGTCCGGAACCTGAGCCAGGAGGTGGCTCTTTCAGCCCTGAAGCGTGGCTTCCGAAAGGGCAGACTCACCTTCTCCCTGGACAAACGCCTGCCGCGGAGCTTCCCGGAGCTGTTGTCCCGGGCAAACCAGTATGCGGACGCCGAGGAAGCGGCCGCCCACCGGAGCACGGAGGCCGCTGAGATCCCTCCAAAGCTCGAGAAGAAAAGGCGAAAAGAGGCACCCCAGAGGAGGAGCCCGACGCCCCAGCGTCGGCGCAGAAGCCCGTCGCCGGCGAGGAACCACGGTGCCCCACGCCCTCATTCTCCGCCCCGACGTTTCAACCGGTACACTCCTCTCCTGACTCCCCGGGCCCAGATCCTCATGGAGATCAAGGGGCGGGAGGACCTCCCGGTCCCGAGACAGATGAAGAAGATCCCTGGCAGGAGGCCCTCTCGGGCGTACTGTGAGTACCACCGGGACCACGGCCACGACACCGAAGACTGCTTCCAGCTTCGGGACGAGATCGAGGCTCTCATCCGCCGAGGGCGTCTCGGTCGATATGTGAACGACCGACGTCCCCCCGCAGACCCGCGTCCGGCCGACCCGGCCCCTCAGGAGCCTCGGGAGCAGAATCGACCCGTCGCGGGCGTGATCCACACCATCACTGGGGGCTGCCCCCAACCCGAGAGGAATGCGGGGGGCTCGACTGAGGCGTCCGGAGCAACAGTCGTCGCAAAGAGGCAGAGGGTCGGAAATGTAATCACTTTTTGTGATGAAGATGTAAAGGGGGTTCAGACCCCCCACGATGACGCCATGGTGATCTCCCTCACTATGGCGAACTATGATGTAAGGCGCGTTCTTGTGGATAGTGGAAGCTCAGCTGATATTTTGTTTTACGAGGCCTTCCAAAGGATGAGCTTGTCCCGACAATTGTTGCACAAAACATCCACCCCCCTCATAGGATTCACTGGAGACGCTATCTCAGCCGAAGGTGTCGTTGAGCTGCCTGTAACTGCGGGCGTTGCACCCGTAGAAGCCACGGTGCGGCTCGGGTTCTTGGTCGTCCGTGTTCCCTCGTCCTACAACGCTATCCTCGGACGACCCGGACTGAACGCCCTTCGCGCGGTGGTATCTACGTACCACTTGCTCATGCGGTTCCCCACGGCGGCCGGGATTGGAGAGGTCCGAGGTGACCAACCGACCGCAAGGCAATGTTTCCTAGCAACTCTCAAAGGGAAGAAGCCCGTAGAAGCCTTAAGCGTCGAGTCCCTCGACGCCAGAGACGAGGTGGCCTTGCGGCACGGAGAACCGGCCGAGGGTGTGATCGAAGTTCCCCTCGAGGAAGGTCGCCCGGACAGGACGATCCGGGTCGGCGCCAATCTCGACCCGGGAGCTCGGGCCCGGTTGGTGGAATTCCTCCGAGCCAATGTCGATGTGTTTGCCTGGTCGGCGGCCGACGTGCCTGGGATCGACTCGGAGGTCATTTCCCACGCCCTCAACGTCGACCCGACCCACCGACCTGTAAAACAGAAGAAGAGACACTGTGCCCCGGATCGGATCCGAGTGGTCGACCAGGAGGTAGACAAGCTCTTGGAGGCAGGATTCATAAGGGAGGTCAGCTACCCCGAATGGCTGGCAAACGTCGTACTTGTCCGGAAGGCGAGCGGAAAGTGGAGGATGTGCGTCGACTACACCGATCTGAACAAAGCATGCCCCAAGGATAGCTTTCCGCTCCCGCGGATAGACCAACTGGTCGACGCGACTTTCGGACATCAGCTGCTGTCTTTCATGGACGCCTTCTCCGGCTACAACCAGATAATGATGGCTCCACAGGACAAGGAGAAAACTGCCTTTATAACAGACCGAGGGCTGTACTGTTACAAGGTAATGCCCTTCGGTCTGAAGAATGCTGGCGCCACTTACCAGCGCCTCGTCAACAAAATCTTCAAAGAGCAAATCGGCCGGAACATGGAGGTGTACGTGGACGATATGCTGGTGAAGAGCCGCCATGCAGACCAGCACATCGCGGATCTGGAGGAGACTTTCGCCACCTTGCGGAAGTTTCGCATGAAGCTGAACCCAGCGAAGTGCGCCTTTGGCGCTTCGGCCGGGAGGTTCCTCGGCTTCATTGTCAACCAGCGGGGGATCGAAGCCAACCCGGACAAAATCAAGGCCATCCAAGATATGTCCCCTCCGACCAAAGTGAAGGAGGTTCAGGAGCTCGCTGGGAGAGTCGCCGCGCTCGGACGATTTGTGGCAAAGTCGGCCGAACGCTGCCAACCTTTCTTCAAGGTGTTGAAACGCCCGAAAGACTTCCTCTGGACGGCCGAGTGTCAAGCAGCATTCGACCAGCTCAAGGAATACTTGGCGTCTCCTCCCCTGCTGTCCAACCCGCAAGAAGGGGAGATGCTCTACCTCTATCTGGCGGTCTCCCCAACCGCAGTTAGTGCGGTACTGGTTCGGGAAGAGGCAAAGCTCCAGAAGCCTGTGTACTACATCAGTCGGGTCCTACGGGATGCCGAGACGCGGTATACGAAGGCTGAAAAAATTGCCTTCGCGCTGCTGACCGCGACCAGGAGGCTTCGCCCCTATTTCCAGGCCCATTCTGTCACCATCTTAACCGATCAACCACTACGGCAGATCCTCAGCAATCCTGAGAATGCGGAACGGCTGGTGAAGTGGGCAATAGAACTTGGTGAGTTCGACATCCGCTACCAGCCTCGACCCACCATCAAGGCCCAGGTGCTCGCAGACTTCCTCGCTGAGTGCACGATGCAGGAGGTGGAACCTAGACCGCCGGAAATGCCCAGCCTCGACCTCCCGATCTGGACGCTTCACATCGATGGATCGTCGAACCCAGAAGGTGGAGGGGCCGGGCTGGTCCTTACCAGTCCTGATGGAGTGATAGCCGAGTATGCCTTGAGGTTCGGATTTCCAGTGACCAACAACGAGGCGGAGTACGAGGCCCTAGTCACGGGACTCAAACTCACCAAGGAGCTCGGCATCCGGCGCCTGAAGGTCTTCACCGACTCCCAGCTGGTGGTCGGGCAGGTCCGTGGGGAGTTCGAGGCCCGGAACCTGACTATGCAGAATTACGTCCGGAAGGTGCAAGCACTCATTCCCGACCTCGGCAGTGTCGACATCCAGCAGGTCCCAAGAAGTGAAAATGCCAGGGCCGACAGGTTGTCCCGCTTAGTGGGCGCGGACGCGCACAACTTGTCGAGGGCGATCTGCCTGGAGACCCTGGATGCCCCGAGCATCGGCGAGGCTGGAGCTGTGATGGCGATGGATCCGGAGCCGTCTTGGATGGACCCGCTCGCCGCCTACCTCGCCGAAGGGATCCTCCCTGAAGACGAAGATCAAGCTCGGCGACTTGTCAAGAAGTCCGCCCACTACGTACTCTATGAAGGGAGGCTGTATCGGACCTCGTTCACCGCCCCCCTCTTAAGATGCCTCCGCCCCTCGGAAGCGGCCTACGTCCTCGGCGAAGTCCACGAAGGCGTTTGCGGATCACACTTGGGGGCTAGGTCCTTGGCGCACAAGATCATGAGGCAAGGCTATTATTGGCCTACCTTGTTGGAGGACTCAAAGGATCATGTACGGAAATGCGACGCCTGCCAGCGCCACGCCAACGTCCAGAGAGTCCCTTCTGTCCCCTTGGCACCAATCATTGCACCCTGGCCCTTCGCCCAGTGGGGAATGGATATCCTCGGACCATTCCCCGTCGCTTCAGCTCAGCAGAAATTTTTGATTGTTGCAATCGACTACTTCACCAAGTGGGTGGAGGCAGAGCCGCTGGCCACTATCACGGAGGCGCAAGTCCGGAAGTTCGTGAAGAAGAACATCATCGTCCGATTTGGGGTACCTCGGGTCCTCATCTCGGATAATGGTCGACAGTTCGACAACAAGCATTTCCGTGACTTCTGCGAGGAGTTCGGGATCGAGCATCGGTTCACATCTGTGTCGCATCCCCAAACCAATGGCGAGGCCGAGGTCACGAATCGGACAATCCTCCAAGGAATCAAAGCGCGAATCAGTCGGACGGGGCAAGCTTGGGTCGAAGAGCTCGAGAATGTCCTTTGGGCGTATCGGACCACGCATCGGACCCCTACCGGGGAGACGCCTTTCAGCCTGACCTATGGCACGGAAGCCGTTGTCCCCGTGGAGCTCGGACTCCCCTCACCTCGAGTGGCCGCGCACCGACCCGAGGCCAATTCGGAGCAACTCCGAGGGAACCTGGATCTCTTGGAAGAAGCGAGGGAAATGGCGCAGGTTCGGATGGCGATGTATCAACGGAGGGTGGCCCGATATTACAACTCCAAGGTCCGACCGAAGCTTTTCAGAATCGGAGATCTGGTGCTAAGGCGAGCTAAAGCATCTCAACCTGCGGAAGGTGGGAAGCTAGCGCCAAATTGGGAAGGCCCGTATAGGGTTCGCTGGGTAAACCGACCCGGCTCCTACCAGTTGGAGGCCCTAGATGGTCGAGAAATTCCAAGGAGCTGGAATTCCGCTAACCTGCGGATGTATTACCAGTAGAACGACAATGCCAGAAAGACAGTTCAAAAATGTATAACACTTTTCATTTCAATAATTTCTGGTTACAACGGCGTGCTCGTGTGATTACAAGGAATTCCCAGAGGGGAATTAGGGTGTAAAAAAAGTAAAGAAGAGGTGGAGACTCCGAGGAGCTGGAGATCTGGGATCCCGAAACCTCCATCTGAAGCGGCTGCAATCCCGCCGGAAGTGGGTGCTTCCAATCGGAGGCGCCATCGGCGTCTCACGAAAAAGACGAAGAGCCGGCGCGGATGAAGAAGAAGTGGACGAAGGAGAAGTCCACACTGCTTCCAACCTGAGGCGCCATCCACGCCTCACGAAAAAGACGAGAAGCCGCCGCAGACGAAGCTCCCGCTGCCTCCAGGGGAACGCCACCTCCAAGGGATATTCCGGTCCTCTCCAGTGTTAGGGGAGAGAAGGAATACAAGGGAGAAGAGCATATGGAGGCGCGGTCCCGGATCAGGCGCCTGGTGCGGAGCTCAATCGGGAGGCCGAACTTCAAGAAGGGGAGACGTGATCCCGGATGAAACGCCTAGAGCGGAGTTCCGCCGGGGAGAACCTCCTTGTTGATCCCAGATGAAACGGCTAGTTGGCGGAAGTCGCGAAGGGCGCGCCTCCCGTTCCTTCGGTAGGGGCCTCTCAACCATGCGCCGGAGAGGAGGCCCACGATCCATGGCAACCTGAACAGCTCCGGCTTGGCAGGCTCCACCGTACCTGCACCTATATTTATAGCCAAACTGTGGCCCCCCGGTCGTTCTGATGCGGGTGGCTCCAATAAATGCGGGCGCATCGAATCCGGAGCCGTTCCAGCCCTCGAGGCGTATCTTCTCGCGATTTCCCAAGCGTCATTCTCCTTAGTCGCATTCTTTGTGCAGGACACTCCGGGTGGCATGTACCCCTAGGACCACGTATCTCCGCTCGCGCCCAGGCCGCATCCGCCTCGAAGAACGCGCGTATCGCGGCCGCTTAACTAACACTCCTTGCAAGCAGCAACAGGCGATCCGATTTCCCAGGTAACGCCTCAATTAGCATTTAATGCCCTTCTGGTGTTCCCCAGGCGACGCTTGGAAAGGAGGAGAAACACGATCGCAGCTTGTCACGGAGAAACCCCGTCGAGCGGCAAGCGACAGGCGCGTGGCCAACGAGCGGAATTTCCCGAGGCTCGACCCTCAGATGCCAGGCTAACCCGATGACCATCCCGGGAGCAGATTAGCCTGAAGCCCCGACCGGTCGCCTCGGCTTGCGCCAGCCTTGGCCGACCAACGAGCGGAATTTTCCGAGGCTCGGCCCTCGGATGCCAGGCTAACCCGATGATCATCCCGGGAGCAGACTAGCCTGAAGCCCCGACCGGTCGCCTCGGCTTGCGCCAGCCTTGGCCGACCAACGAGCTGAATTTTCTGAGGCTTGACAACCCTCAGATGCCGGGCTAACCCGATGACCATCCCGGGAGCAGATTAGCCTGAAGCCCCGACCGGTCGCCTCGGCTTGCGCCAGCCTTGGCCGACCAACGAGCGGAATTTCCCGAGACTCGGCCCTCGGATGCCAGGCTAACCCGATGATCATCCCGGGAGCAGACTAGCCTGAAGCCCCGACCGGTCACCTCGGCTTGCGCCAGCCTTGGCCGACCAACGAGCGGAATTTTCTGAGGCTTGACAACCCTCAGATGCCGGGCTAACCCGATGACCATCCCGGGAGCAGATTAGCCTGAAGCCCCGACCGGTCGCCTCGGCTTGCGCCAGCCTTGGCCGACCAACGAGCGGAATTTCCCGAGGCTCGGCCCTCGGATGCCAGGCTAACCCGATGATCATCCCGGGAGCAGACTAGCCTGAAGCCCCGACCGGTCGCCTCGGCTTGCGCCAGCCTTGGCCGACCAACGAGCGGAATTTCCCGAGGCTCGGCCCTCGGATGCCAGGCTAACCCGATGATCATCCCGGGAGCAGACTAGCCTGAAGCCCCGACCGGTCGCCTCGGCTTGCGCCAGCCTTGGCCGACCAACGAGCGGAATTTCCCGAGGCTCGGCCCTCGGATGCCAGGCTAACCCGATGATCATCCCGGGAGTAGACTAGCCTGAAGCCCCGACCGGTCGCCTCGGCTTGCGCCAGCCTTGGCCGACCAACGAGCGGAATTTCCCGAGGCTCGGCCCTCGGATGCCAGGCTAACCCGATGATCATCCCGGGAGCAGACTAGCCTGAAGCCCCGACCGGTCGCCTCGGCTTGCGCCAGCCTTGGCCGACCAACGAGCGGAATTTCCTGAGGCCTAACCCTCGGATGCCTGGCTTAGTGCCGGAAGAATTTCCTGAGGCCTAACCCTCGGATGCCTGGCTTAGTGCCGGAAGAATTTCCTGAGGCCTAACCCTCGGATGCCTGGCTTAGTGCCGGAAGAATTTCCTGAGGCCTAACCCTCGGATGCCTGGCTTAGCGCCGGAAGAATTTCCTGAGGCCTAACCCTCGGATGCCTGGCTTAGTGCCGGAAGAATTTCCTGAGGCCTAACCCTCGGATGCCTGGCTTAGCGCCGGAGGAATTTCCTGAGGCCTAACCCTCGGATGCCTGGCTTAGCGCCGGAAGAATTTCCTATGGCCTAACCCTCGGATGCCTGGCTTAGTGCCGGAAGAATTTCCTGAGGCCTAACCTTCAGATACCCGGCCTAGCGCCAGAAGAATTTCAAGAGTCGGGAGTCAGCGAGACGCTACCAAGAGTTAGAAAGAAGAAGGACGAAAGTGAAATGAAGAAACTCTATTTGCATTAACTTTCATTGTTTCAGGGCCGAGACCCATACAACTTGGCAAAACGCCGACATACAAAGAAAAGGACAACGAAGGGTACAGAAGGTCAGCTTGGAGGAACCTCCGGGTCGGGAACGACGGGCACGTCCGCAAGAGGTAGGGAGGCGGTTGGAGAGTCAGCAGGCAATGGCGCCGGAGAAGAGTCGAGAAGGGAGATCCCACTCAAGTCAACTTCGGGGTACTTAGCTGACACCCTTGCCAGGCCTTCCTCGAAGCTTAAAATAAAGGAGTCGGATCCCGCGTCCGACATGTCACGGACGAACTCGTCAGACTGACGATAGGCCCGTACCGCCTCCGACATGTCACGGGTGAACTCGGCGGACTGACGATAAGCCTGCACCGCCTGACGCCCGATCTCCGCACTCTTCTCGGCCAGCGCCGCCTCTTCTCGCTCCGTAATCTGAGCTTTAGCCTCCAAGACCTTCGCCACAATCCGGTCGTCAGCCTCGGAGGAGACCCTCAGCAGATTAGCCTGAACCTCCTTGTGCTTCGCCTCGGCAGCAGTGCGGGCGGCCTCAGCTTCCTCCAGGCGCGAACGAAGCTCTTGGTCGTTCGCGCGGGACTTCTCCAAGGCCGACTCCAATTCGCCCAGTTTGACTTCAAGAGACCGAGTTCGGTTGCGGGCGTTGTCGGCAGACCGCTGGGCCTTCTCCCACCTTTCTCGATAGTCCGCAGCCTTCCGGGACTGCTTCTCGGCCCGCTCCTCCGCCTTCTTGATCTCGCCCTCGAGACCCGAGGCAACCTTGAGTTGCTCCTGAGCCTCCAACAGTTGCTTCTCGAGGGTGGCGAAGCCGAGTGCCCGCTCATTGGCCTCCCGGAGCCTCGCCTCGAGGTCCCCGGCCGTCCTCCCCGCCGCAGCTTGGCCTCCCTTTTCCATTGCTTTCAGTCGGTCCTCGGCCTTCGCCAGAAGCCCCGCCTGTTCCTTATAGCACTCCTCCAGACGGATCATATACTGGGCGAGCTAAGAGATAGAAAAAATGAGGGCGTCAGGCGGAGATCAACAGAGCCAATAAATGATGAAAAGCGGCCAGAAGAACACTCACCGACATAAGACAGACGCAGCTGGCAGCCCCGACGTCAGGGACCCTCATCTCCCGGACCTGCCTACGGTCCTTCTCCAGCAGCACCGTTTCGATGAGGTTTCGGGCGCCGTCGGAAGTGAAGGCCGACCCCGACTTCTCCCCGAAGCCGGACGGTGGTTCTACAGCCTTACCCTTATCCATCGCCTGGGGAAGAGTCCTGCTGATCGTGCTCGGGGCGGGGGTCGCTCCAGGAATTGACAGGGTCCCGCTCGGCTGGGGCCTCGGCGCGTCCCTCCTCGTATCATCCGGAGCCGACCGAGTCGAAGTCCGGGCTGGGGACCGATCACGTCCGACCCGTCCGTCTCGAGCGGGCTCGGATGATACCTCCGGAATAGCGGCAGTCTCACCACCGGAGGGCTGATACAGCGTCAGCTGCCGGTCCGCGCCCGCGGCGTCCCCCTAATCGGTGGGCCCGGACTCGTTGGTCGGCGTTGGAGTCTCCTCCTTGCGGGACTTCTTCGCCGGTGGGGCCCCGCTCGGAGGAGGTCGTTTCTTCCTCCGGATCGCTTCCAGCAGAGACGACCTACCAACAGCCGGTCCCTTGTCCGACCGCATGACGTCGTCAATCTCTGCAACAGGGACGAGATGCTCGGAGGCTGAGAAACCGAAGGAAAGAACAAGACGAAAGAGGAGAAAAGAGTCAAAAAAGAAATGGTGGCGGGCTCACGGTCGGCGGGGACCGAGCTCAGACCGACATTCACCAAGGTATCCTCGGAAATAAGGCGGGCCACCGGGGGGAGCCGGCCCTTGGCAACCAACTCCCTCAAGACAGCGACGCCATCGGATTCCTCCCTCGACAGCCTCGATAGGCCGATCGGGGACTTCATCGGCGTCTCCCAGGTTGCCCTGATTCCCCAAGAGGGATCCACATCAATGAAAAAGAAACGCTCCTTCCAGCCGTGAATGGAGGAAGGAGCCTCCTTGACGAGGCCGCACCCTCGCCGCGCCGCAAAGCACCACCACCCTTTGTCCTGGGGGTGGCCACTCAGGCTATAGCATTCCCAAAAGACATTCAGGGTGGCGGGGACCTCGTGCATGCGGCAGAGAACTTGGAAGGCCGTCAGGGCGCGCCACGAGTTCGGCACCAGTTGCGTCGGCGCCACTCTTAAACCCCGGAGCACCTGCACGACTAAGTCCGAAGGGGGAAAGCGGAACCCGGCCTGGAGGATGCCCTCATTGATGGCGACCTTCCCTGGAGGAGGATGGGACATCCTCTCCTCAGGCCCCGGGAGCGTAACGTTGCAGGCTTCGGGAAGGTGGTACCGAGCTACGAATCTATCTAAGTCTTCGGCGACCAGCTCCGACTTAATGCAGTCTGCTCTCACTTCGCCCATCCCTAATGGCCAATAAATCTACGGTCAAGACGGGGTCAAGAAGGGGGAAGAGACCGGAACGACTGGAGTACACTAGTACAAAAGGAGAAAGTATGGAGAGCCCTAAGTAGAAGAATGGGGCAACTCACCGGGAGAGAAGGAAGAACGGCTCCGAGAATGTCAAAGGAGGAGCAAGCGAACAGTCCGACGGCAATGACGGCAGCGCAAAGGAGAAACTCGAAGATGTCTGTAAAGAGAAAGGCGGACGGAGGAGGACTCTCGGTTAAATAGGCGGAAAGGTGGGTGACACCTCGGTGACGCCAGAGGACGCTTGGCTGCCGAAGGGTCGCTCGCGCCCCAAAGGCGAATCGACGCCATTAAGGAAGGATGTCCGCCGAAATCCTCAGACTGCCAGGTCAGCAACAACCGCCATACGCCATAAAGAAGGCGGGGAGCTCGAAGCACGCGCGCCTCTCCGAGGGATTGCGGCAATCTCGAAGCATCACTTCCTTCACCCGTTTCCCTTCCGGTTCCAGGCTCGGAAGTGGGGGGCTACTGTTACGGGGAAACTCAGCCACCATGACCCACGTGACCGGCACGCGCGCCCAAGAAGACTACAGCTGCCCCTTGATCCAGTAACCCGACCACGAGTCGGATATCTTCGGCTTCGCAGCCCGACCCCGAGTCGGCTGCCCCTTGATCCAGCAGTCCGACCCCGAGTCGGATATCTTCGGCTTCGCGGCCCGACCCCGAGTCGGCTGCCCCTTGATCCAGCAGTCCGACCCCGAGTTGGATATCTTCGGCTTCGCAGCCCGACCCCGAGTCGGCTACCCCTTGATCCAGCAGTCCGACCCCGAGTCGGCAATCTCTCGACAACGACAGGCTGTTCCCCTGAAGCACGCCGCGACCCTCTGCTCCACTACTCCCTGCAACGGTCGTATCCGGCGCTGCTCCACGATCTCCTGTAACAGCCGTGTAAAGCGGAGCTCCACTACGCCCTGTCATGGCCGTACCTAGCGCTGCCCCACGACGCCCTGTAACGGCCATGTCAGTGGTAACTCCATCGTGCCACACGATGACCAACCCCCCAGAAGGACCCCCCAGCCTGGTATATATGCAGCTGGGGGGAAAAGGGGGGAGGTAAGCAAGAACTTCCAGTGCATTCTCTTACTGGCTACGATTATCTCTCCTTCTCCTCCAATCTCCTCTGACTTGATCGTCGGAGGGCCCCCACTACCCCAGTGGTGGTGCGAGGCTTGCTTGCAGGTTCCCCGGTGGAAGGTGGAGCGCAATTAACACCAACCAAGGCAACTCAGACGGAATCCCGTTCACACCGCTGTGCCAATCGTTCTCGGTTTGGACCACCAGCAACAGTTTCTAATTGTGAAGGTTGCTGTGGGATAGGGGCATTATAAGGCGGTACAGATGGAACCAAAGGTTGGTTCATTTGTGGTGGACCTATCCTGGGGAAGTTGTTCTGAAAACCTGGTGGACCACCTTGATGCTGAATAGGTTCATTTTGCTTGTATGAGAAATTTGGGTGGAACCTATTATCAGGGTGATAAACTGGGCTAAACGAGTTGGGAGTGGGCTTCTTAAAGGCACTATATGAATTTAGAGCATTTGCTTGCTCAGCCTTTATGTTAGGCAGACTAGGGCAGCACTCCACTAGATGCTCAAGACTGTTACACAAAACACACAAACTATATGACTCGTGATCCACTTTCATGACGGGATTTGTCTCTTTGTATGAACTCGAACTAGTGGAAACAGTGAAAGCATCAAACTTTTTACTCAAGTTGTTCATTCCAGCCACCAGATTGGACATGACATTTTTGAGTTCTGGGTCTGCTTTCATTTCATAATTACCTGGTTTTCTAGGCCCAAACTCATCTCTAATTACTTCCTCACCATAGCTACTCCAATTTTGGGCATTTTCAGCTAAGTCAACAAGAAATTCATAGGCTTGATCCGGGGTTTGGTTCATGAACCTACCCTTGTGCATGGACTCAATCATGTTTCTATGTGCTGGAGGTAGTCCTTTGTAAAAGAAATGTACTAGATCAGCCTTGTCAAGCCCATGGTGGGGGCACTTGACCAAAAGATCATGAAATCTTTCCCATAGTTGGGAAAATTCCTCCTCAGATTTTCCTCTAAAAGTTCTGATTGCATCCTTAATTTTTTCAGTTTTTACCATGGGATAGAACTTAGCCATGAACTTCCTAGATAGTTGTTCCCATGATGTGATGGAATTTGAAGCTAGGGAATACAGCCATGCAGCAGCACGATCCTCTAAAGTCATGGAAAATAACCTTAATTTAATACCCTCTTCATCTAAATTTTGATTTCTAAACGTTTGACAGATTGTCAAAAATTTGTTTAGATGAATGTAGGGTTGTTCACTCTCGAACCCATGAAACTTGGGTAACATGTTTATTGTTGCAGCCCGAATCTCGAATTGGTCTGCATTATTTATTGGCAATACTATACATGTAGGTGGACTAGCGGATGCAGGAGCGAATAATTCATTCAGGGTTCTAATGTGTTCACCCATTGTAGAGATCGACGGTTGGTTTACAGTTCGCAGGTTATGATGAAAAGTTCTGTCAATCTCAGGATCAAATGGGGTTAACTTATCCCTTAATGACCTTCTACCATGCATACATTTTCCACAACTTAATTAGACTCAATTTTTTTTTTTTTTTTTAAACGAAATCCTAAAAGATAAGAAGAAGGACTAGACCAAGATGACCACAATCAACACCACACAATAATTTGACCCTATTAATTTTAGAGCTAAGTGAGGTTTAGTAGCTTCTTATATCTAGTTGCATAGAGACTTATCAGGTTAAAAAAGTTTCTGAAATTCTCTCTAGATTAGACAGCTCCTAATCTTCCTTTCAGATTAAGCTTGAGCTTACCAGTTAAGTGATCCAGTAACCAGTGACCAGGAAAGTCCCGGGGTGTGCAGTGGTGCCAGAAGGGATACACCGATACCACAATACCCGTAACAGTTCTCACTGTTGTAAAACTTTCCTAGACATCACCAATTACTAAATTCTCACTGGAGTGGCTTTCAGCCGCTTCTTTCCAAGAGCCTAATTGAGCTCGAAAACCCTAAGGCCAATGTCTAATTTGATTTTAATTTAATTTGGCTTAGGATATGTATGCAAGGTGGTAATTTTTGGGCTAAGGACAGGTAATGACTTCCCGACCTTATCTTTTTAATGGATTTTGCCCTTAATTACTTTATGCAAATGCTTAATACTAAATGCAGCAAATAATCAATATTATTTTTTTTAGTTTATGCAATGTCATTAGGTTGTACTGATTAAATGAGCAAGCAATTTTTTTTTTATTTTATTTTTTTTATATATTTACTATTTTCTTATTTTTTTTAATATTTAAATTTTATATAGCAATAACTTGAATGTAAACTAAAACTAATCCTTATACGTCAGTCAATCTCCGAATGCCCGTTGAATAAGCTCTGGAGATTACTCTGTGAGGAGTCCCAATAGAGGTATGATAACCTCGGGGGATTGCACCGTATCAATTACTAGCAAAAATAATATTTTTTTTTAAATTTTTTTAATATATTTTTTTAAATTTAAATTTAAATTTCAAATTTTGAATTTCAGAATTCAAATTTTGAATTTAAATTTTTGAATTTTGAAATATTTTTTATTTTTTATTTTTTTTTATTTTTTATTTTTTTTTGTTTTTTTGAAAAATTTTTTTTCGAATTTCAAATTTCAGAATTTAATAACTACGAAATTATTAACTAAAAATAATCAAAATAATAAAAATAAAAACTTACTACCGGAGTGCGTTCACTCCGGGCATCCAAAATTCAATTTGATCTTCGTGATCGTTCTTGCTTCTCGATTTGCCTCCCCGGCAACGGCGCCAAAATTCTGTTCGTCCGATTCCTGTCTACCTAAAAATATGCTAGACAGATCGTTGTTAGAACCGACGGACAAAAGTTAAATTTAAATTTTACTCTTACCTTTCCTACTCGAAGAATAGCGGTTGTAAGAGGTCGATCCACAGGGAGGCGATTGGAGTTGCATAAAAATCAGAACGTTCACTCGGATTTGAAATCGATTTTTGAATGATTAAAGAAAAAAATATTATTTTGAGGATGTTGATGGATTCTCTAGTCTACCGGAGAATATTTTTTTATTTAAAAATAATAAAAAGACAAGTACTTAGAAATCAAAGAGTATTTATGAATTCATGAAATGTTTAACTATTCAAAGGAAAAATTTTGCATAAATTAAAATGGATGAAGACAAGTGCTAAGAAAGATCGAAACCTGTAACATAAATTGCATAAAGGAAAATAAGCTGTATTGCATAAAAAGAAAAATTAAACGATTGCATAAAGAAAATAGAAATTTAACTAAACCTAGAACAAGGATTGCATGAAAGAAATTGATTGATTTCATAAAAAGGAATGATTACAAAAAGTAAAAAAATTGAAGATGAAGCCTAATGCTTCTTTCTTCTGCAAATAATAAAATAAAATAAAATAAAATAAAGTTTCTTTTTCTCTCCCACGGTTAAACAACACATAAACTAATACTTTTAATCTCTTTCTTCTTCCCAAGAACAGAGCCTCCCCTGTTCCTTCTCCTTTGAACCAGCCGAGCTCCCACCTCCCTAGCCCTTGGCCTCCCACCGAGCACACCTCCCTTCCTCTTCCTCCTTCTCTTCTTATAGCCGCGGATGGACGCCTGATGCGGAAGGGAGATGGCAGACGCGGTGAGGACGCGGGAAGGAGTCGATCATGGATGAGATCCGGGCGGAAGCTTCGTGGACGGCTGCTGGGAGCTGAAGCGGAAGGTGGGGACGCGGATCCGGGCGCTGGGAGGAGCCGATCACGGAAGAGCTGGCACGGACGCTTGGATGCGGAGGAATCCGGACGGGATGATGGCGGGATCCGAGGTTTGGACGCGATCTGTGAGGTGGCTCCTTGATGGCTGCTGATTTGGGAGGCTCGGGATCGACGGGATGCTTGAAGATGGCTTGAGATGCGGACGGGCTGATGCGGAAGGAGCTGATGGTGATCCGTGGCTGGGGCGGAAGAAGAGGCGGAGGAGGTGCTGAAGATTGGAGGAATCACCGAGGAGGCGATGATGGCATGATCCGTGGACGGCTGGGAGGAGAAACGGGCATTGCTTCTTTGGGCCACGGATGCGGGATTGCCGGAAGAGCTGGATCTTCCGTGATTGCTGGGATGAACAAACGGACCGGCTGGGATGAAGCTGGAGAGGAAGGTAGCGCGTGGGATGAGCTGGTGGTGCGTGGATTCGGGACGATGGGATTCCGGGCGTTGCTGGCATGGTGGCTGGCACGCGGAAGAACTTCCTTCTTTGGTTGCTGGGAAGGAGCGGAAGGTGTGGCTGGCTGGCGGGCTGAGGCGTTGAAGACGGGAGAGGAAAATGGATGCGTGATGCTGGGGATCCAACGGGAGCTGGCACGCAGAATCAAGATGCGCGCGATTGGGCGCTGGAATCAAAGTTGGGCTGAGACAACGGTGGGTGGCAGCCGGTAGTGACTCGACTCCATCAGGGTGATGCCCGTGGGAATTAAGACAAGTCAGATGCAGTTGGGCTCGGTTGAACCTGGACATGGAATGTGGGATGCTTGCACAAATAAAACATTAGTTAGTTAATTTTATTTTAAATGATTAGCTAAAATACTAATTAAAATGGCTTGACGATTGCACTTTTGTGCTCTCATCACTGGCATTAGGAGTCAAAGGGATTGAATTATACAGTAACCATAGTTCAAGGTTCCAGAATATTTGCTTCGCATATATTCGGCCTATCCGGACGTCGGGTACCATTGCTAGATGGTCACATCGATTAGTGTAGGAAGTCGTTCCTATACTACCAGCTTAGGTTCGAACCTATGAGGTCACACGCATAGAAGATTCCTGATTGATCAAGAAGGCTGATGAATGATTAAGAATCATTCAGGGATAATTTGGTCAATTCGATTGGCAAATTATCTTATAAAATAATTAAAGTAATTATCGGAGGATTAAATAGTAATTAGATTGCTAATGAACTCAATTGGATTGAGTAATTAGATTAAGGATGAGCCAAATTGAATTAGATTCAATTCTGGGCTCAATCAGGGTTTGACCTGATTGGATTAGGTCTGAATCAAGAGGACTTAGGTTGACCAAATTAAATTAGATTAAATTTGTGCTTAATTAGAGATTGACCTAATTGGATTAGGTTCAACCCATGGTAATTGGATCATTCTAATTGTTAGGATTTAATTAAATTAAATGGGTTTGATCTGAAACTGTTCGGATCTTGAAATCCACTTGTCACATATCCATATATGGCGCCATAAATTGATTTTTAATATGATTAAAAATTAATTTAATTTATTTAATGGTGCCATAGGACACTTGGGAACATCAGGGACCTCTTTCATCATTAGATGGGTCGAAATGGAGAGATAAATTCATGAAAAGAATTGGATAAGATCAAATTCTCTCTCTTCATGACATATGTCATCCTTATCTTTATCTCACTTCTAATTAAGGTTGAATTTTGAATTTAATCATCACAAAATCACCACGTGACCCTCTAATCTGTTTGGGGGCATGGGAATTTCAAAATTGAAAGAGGAAAGTGGCAACATGATGAATGGTTTAGATTAGATCAAGCTTCATCATGTAATGGCACATGAACTTGAATTTTGAATTCAAAATTTAAAACCCCACAAAATTCACCACAAATATGGGATGGTTGGCATGAAGTTAGGTAGGAGGGCAACATTAAAAGGACCTCCATCATCTGGTGGTCGAATTCAAGGAAAAAAGAGAGAAAAAGAAGAAAAAAAAGGGAAAAGAAAAGAGAGGAACCCTAGTTTATGCATGGAAAAATTCTGCATTCAATCTAGCTGACTTCTTCCTCCTCTAAGTCCGTTGCGCCATTAGTGTTAGGGGTCCCTGATTAGAGTCTTTAGATCAGATCTAAATCCTCTTCAATCCTTTTAAACCTTTCCTCCAAGTTCTTCCAAGAAGGCGGATCAAAAGTTGATAGCGTTGGGAAGATCAAATTTCAGCCTCAAGAAATTCTGCGCAAGCTAGCACTTCCGCAGGATTGGATCTCTTCAAGAACTTCGTGTGGACTTCTCGTAGAGGCCATTCGTATGCGTGGCTGTGAAGTCGAGGATCAGATCCACAAGCTTCATCCATCATAAAAGATATTAATCCTACATTAATCTTTTATTATGGTGTCAAGATCTAGGTCCGATTCTCCGAGGTTTTACCCTCTTTTGGGGCTCCTCACGGAGATATCTCCAGAATCCATTCAATGGATATTTGGAGATTAATTAGAATAGAGTTTTTAAGTTTCAGATCTGATAGTTAATCATGCATGAAAGTTTTAGCATAATTGTTTAAACGATTCCGGCATAATCCTATATGTTCTTAATGTGCTGATTTCTAGATTTGATCTTGTAAGCATGCATGAATTAAATTGTTTGATTCATTTTTCCGCTGCATTTTTGAAACTTAAAAAGAACTACGTATGGCTTGATCCCCCTTATGAAGGGGTACGTAGGCAACCCGATCAGGTTCAACCATGGTTTTTAAAAAAAAAAATCAGCATGCTTAACACCGAAGAACCTAGGATTCACTTTCAGTGGTATCAGAGCCAGATTCATGTTTAAACTTTTATGTTTTAATTTTTATAATTAAATCTGAAATCATGAGCATGCTTAGATTAGATCTAAAGTATTTTTTATGATTGATTTAATTGCTGATTATGCATGATTAACTAGATCTGAAATTTTGGATGCATATGATGCATGTTTGTGTTAAGATTTGTAACATAAATAAATCTGAAATCATAATATTGTTTAGATTAGATCTAAATAAAATTTATGATTCATATGATCTCTGATTTTAATGAACAAATCAGATCTGAAAATAAAAGTGAAAAAACAAATACATAAGATGTATGTTGTTTGTATTAATTCATGTTGTTATGTATATGTGATGCATGAACATTAAATATAATGACTTAAACATGAATTAAATCTGATTACATGTGATTAATTACAAAAAGTCAGGTCTAAAAATATGTTTTAAGAACTGAAAGATTGTAATTAATATGTAATTAAAAATAAATATGCAATGATCAAAACTTTCATAAGTCTAAACTTAATTGAGAATTAAGTGTTATGAAATAGAATTGTAACTCAATTAATTGACATTGCATAATTATTTGGGCATATGGGTTAGATTGAATCAAGTTTCAAGGATTGGATTAGACCTAAGGTTAGAATCATACATGGACAAATAGAATTAATTGATCAAATCTAATTAAGTAGTAATTAGATTAGGTCAAGAAAATTCTAGGTCAACTTACAATAGTTGTAGATGGATCAAGTCCATGTCTTTGATTAGACCAAGATGGAACTTGATTTAGACTCAGAGGTGTAGCCCGAGTCATTTGAGTAATCAAATCGAAATTGATTAACCAGTCGGTGTCTAAGGTAAGTTTGGCAGTTTTGACCGGTGGTTTTTAATTGGGAGCTACTCGCACTGATTCGTCTTTGCCGAGTTAATGGCATATTCCTTCCACCGATCTCACTTACCTGGCCGACATGGTCAATCACATTTTGATTGGATCACTTAATGATTCGAGTTAGCCCATGCCTATAAGGAAAATCAGTTTGACTGATTTAGGTGCCTCCTTAACCGGTTTGAGTCTAATCTGATTTGGTGAAGTCAGTGGGAGAAATTAGACTAACCGAATCTTCTTATCTATTCTAATTAAGAAATCCTCTAAAATTATTAGGTCCTTAAAATGAAATGGTTATGGGGATAACTAGGTCATAGCCTCTCATTAAGTTGGGTGATAATGGGTCCAATGCTTTGATAATTATTGGAGGCGCGACACGCCTAGTACTTATCAAGCATTGAAATTGTCATTCAATATATGATGAGTTAAGTGTACCTTCAATAGGCGGTCAGGTGAGCCGAGCCACACTCGGGCTTGGTCGTCTATTAGTTGATTAGACTTAACCCTATTATTTAATGGTTGGACCTGACTAGGGTATTCGGTGGAGGCGCCACACGCCTGCCGAAGAACCTAGGGCAAAATTATCACTAGAAGTTGCTTGGTGAAGCAACTGGTTTAGAACCTACCAATAGGTGCATATGGGTTAGCCGAGCCACACTCGGGCCTATATGCGATCTATTGGGTTCTAGTGCCCACTAAAGAATTAGGAGTAATTTTTCGAATTGGAGGTAGAGGATACCAATTTGTATAAAATAGTGGGAGTACCTTTAGACTAAAGTCCAAGTCTAATGTGTTTAGTCAATTCATATACTAATAGCCAAATTTTTTTTTATGCAGAAATGGCCACTAATTTGTCACTTCGCTTATTGTTGGACAATGACAAGTTGACTGGTCCAAATTTTAATAATTGGCATAGGAAACTGAAAATAGTGCTAGAGCATGAAAGGATCCTTTATGTGATAACGGATCCAGCACCTGAGCAGCCCGCTGCTAATGCATTAAGATCGGCTAGAGACACTTATCAGAAGTGGCTTAGTGACCGGATCACTGTTCGATGCATCATGTTGGCAGCAATGAGTGATGAGTTTAGTAGGCGTTTTGAGAATACGCAGCCGGAAGATATTATTCAAGTGTTGAATGAATCATTCGGTGTTCCTGACGACGTTGAGAGGCACAAAACTAGTTGTGCCATCTTCAGCGCCCGAATGAAAGATGGAACCTCGGTAACTGATCATGTACTGTACATGATTGAGTTGATCGAGCGTCTAAGCTCTCTTGGTTTTTCCCTTCATGATCAATAAGGGAAGGATGCCATACTAAACTCATTGCCTGGATCATACCGTCCTTTTCTCACTCATTTTCATATGACGAAACCTGTAGTGAATTATCACCAATTGTTGGGGTTACTACAGACGTTTGAGAATGATCACCAACTTCTTAAGAAGATGGTGAACTTTGTGGGAGGTTCATCCAAGGGTCGCCCCTTTAAGAAAGGAAAAAATAAAATAAAATCCAAAAGAAACAAGTGCACCATGCTCAGCCTAGTCAGAAAAAGAATAAAAAGGCTGATCAGAGCAAGGCGGAGTGCTTCTTCTACAAGAAGCAAGGACATTGGAAGAGGAACTGTCCTCTTTACATTGCATCTCTCGATCCGAACCGGCTTAAGAAAAGTGGGCAATCAGTTGCCAATCAAGGTACTTATATGATAACACCTTGCAATTTTTCTATTTGTGATAATTCGACCTGGGTATTGGATACCGGTAGTCCTTTTAATATTTGCAATTCGTTGCAGGGGCTACAAGTCAGTGAGAGATTTGAAGAAAGAGAAAGGTTCCTGGATGTTGGAGATGGAAGATCAGTTCCAGTTCTAGCTTTAGGAATTCTTAAACTTGAATTTAGCTCTCATGTAAATGTCCTTAGTGATTGTCACTATTGTCCAAGTTTTTTATTGAATGTCATTTCTGTAGGCCTTTTGGTCAAAAATAGTTATGAAATATCAATAAAAAAGGATTATTGCAATATCATTTGGAATGGTGCTGCTGTAATGAATGGAACTCTGAGTAATGGCATTTACATTTTGTCACAGCCTGTTCATGTAATGTACAAGTCCAATAAGTGCCCTAAAATAGATAATGTCACGGATGTCTACCTTTGGCATCATAGGCTAGGACATATTAACAAGAACAGGATGAACAGGTTAAGTAAAGAGGGAATCTTCGATGTTAATGATTATGAATCATTGACAACCTGTGAATCATGCCTTCTTGGTAAAATGACCAAATTACCTTTTACCGGAAAAGGTGAACGAGCCAGTGACTTATTGACCCTTGTACATTCTGATGTATGTGGGCCAATGAGCACAAATGCTAGAGGTGGGTATTCATATTTCATTACGTTTACAGACGACCTTTCTAGGTATGGTTATGTCTATTTAATGAGACATAAATCTGAATCATTTGAAATGTTCAAATTATATCGTAATGAAGTAGAAAAACAAACTGGAAAGAGTATTAAAACTCTTCGATCAGATCGAGGAGGTGAATACCTCACCAGTGAGTTTTTGACATATCTAGGAGAAAATGGGATTCTCTCTCAATGGACTCCTCCTGGTACACCACAGTATAACGGTGTATCAGAAAGGAGAAATCGAACTCTGTTAGATATGGTTCGATCCATGATAGGGTTTGCTGATCTGCCCATATCCTTTTGGGGATATGCTCTTGAGTCAGCCTGCTACATTCTAAATAAGGTTCCAAGTAAGTCTGTAAATAAAACACCACATGAGATGTGGACTGGACGTAAGCCGATGCTCTCTCACCTTAGGGTTTGAGGGTGTCCAGCGTACGTCAAACATTTGAAGACAGACAAACTTGAACCCAAGTCTGACAAATGTTTCTTTGTTGGTTATCCTAAAGAAACTAAAGGATATTACTTCTACTTTGCTAAAGAACAAAAGTTATTCGTAAGCAATAGAGCTGTTTTCTTAGAGAAAGAATTTCTTAGTGAAGGAACTAAAAGCGCTAATGTTGAGCTTAGGGAAGTTCAACATGTAGAAGATCCGACACCATCTACTGAACTAGTTGAGTCGGATTTGATTAGATCAGATCCAGAACCCATCTTAGATGCACCATTAAGGCGATCAGGTAGAGTACCACGTCAGCCGGACAGATACTACGGTTTCTTGGTCCAGGACGGGGATCTTGTCGAACTTGATGAAAACGATGAGGATCCGATCACCTATATGGATGCTATGCAGAGGCATGACTCTGATGCATGGCTTGGAGCCATGCAATCCAAAATGGAATCCATGAAGGTCAATGATGTATGGACATTAGTTGACCCACCCGAAGGGATTAAACCCATAGGGTGTAAGTGGATTTTCAAAAGAAAACGGGGCGCAGACGGAAAAGTAGAGACCTATAAAGCCCGTCTGGTTGCCAAGGGATATCGTCAACGTTATGGTATTGACTATAACGAGACGTTTTCTCCTGTGGCAATGCTCAAATCCATTCAGATTATGCTTGCGATAGCAGCACACTTAGATTATGAGATCTGGCAGATGGATGTTAAAACTGCTTTTCTAAATGGAGATTTAGAAGAGGAGGTGTATATGATGCAACCTGAAGGTTTTATATCTGCAGATGAGTCTAAGGTGTGCAAGCTTTAAAAATCCATTTATGGATTAAAGCAAGCTTCACGGAGTTGGAACATACGATTTGATAAGGTGATCAAATAATATGGCTTCATTAAGAATGAAGAGGAACCTTGCATTTATAAATGGGCTAATGGTTTAGTTATTATATTTCTTGTTTTGTATGTGGATGACATTCTTTTAATCGGGAATGACATTCCTGCATTACAAGGAATAAAGGTTTGGCTATCATCTCAATTTGCCATGAAGGATTTGGGAGAAGCATCTTACATCCTAGGGATGAAGATCTATAGAGATAGATCTAGAAGATTGCTTAGATTATCCCAATCCATATACATTGATACTATGCTGAAAAGATTCAGTATGATTAATTCCAAGAAAGGCTATCTTCCAATGGGCCATGGAATTAACCTCTTTAAAAGGGATTGTCCGACAACCTCTCAAGAAAGAGAAAGTATGGATAGAATTCCATATGCTTCGGCAGTGGGATCTATAATGTATGCCATGACATGTACTAGACCAGACGTGGCATACTCACTAGGAGTAGTGAGTAGATACCAGTCTGATCCAGGTAGCAACCACTGGAAGGTTGTAAAAACCATCCTTAAGTATTTGAGAAATACTAAAGATCAGTGGCTTGTCTACGGTGATTCTGACTTAAAACTTGAGGGATATACCGATTCAAGTTTTCAGTTAGATCAAGATGATAGCAAGAGCGTGTCGTGATATATCTTCACTCTTAAGGGTGGGGCCATCTGCTGGAAGAGTTCCAAGCAGCATACAGTGGCAGATTCTACATGTGAAGCAGAATACATTGCAGCATCTGATGCAGCCAAGGAAGCCGTATGGTTGCGCAAGTTCATCACCGAGCTGGGAGTGGCACCTTCCATTGATGGTCCAGTTCCTATATTTTGTGATAACACTGGAGCCATAGCTCAGGCAAAGGAACCTAAAGCACATCAGCGGACCAAGCATATTCTGCGACGCTATTACCTGGTTCGAGAGATTATAGAACGAGGTGATATTGATCTTCAGAAGATTGACACAAAAGAAAATCTGGCTGACCCATTTACCAAAGACCTCGGCATCAAAGAGTTCAACGAACACAAGTCAAAGACGGGTATTAGATACTGTGCCGATTGGCTTTAGGCTAAGTGGGAGTTGTTGGAAATTGTATCCTAAATGTCAATCGTCAGCATATTGATGATTGAATTTTGTAAATAAATTGACAAATTAATAAAGTATTATTTGGCATTATTCATCATTGCATCTTCAAATGAACTCTTATATGATGAAGTCCTTAGGACTTATGTTATGATAAAGGAGGATTTATCTTTGAGTCCTTAAACTTGTTCGCGACCAAATAATATGTTGTTACTAGGACGACAACATTATCGAGATTAGGTCGTTGTGTGACATATACGTTGGTTGTCCTCTTAACCAAGGAGTGTGGAGACACTGGTATGCCATACAGGTGAAGTGTAGGAGTACATTTCACTAAACGTGACCAATTTCGGAACGCTCTACTGTCGAGAGATGTTCCGAGTGGATATGGATATAAGTTTGGCCCTCTGACCTGAGACCGCAACGTGTGACTAGCAAGCAACTCACTGTACTTTGGTACCGTACTACCTGAATTTCTAATTCAGTGACGGAAGGTCACTGGGTGCAGTCAAGTACTTGCGTAGTCAGTTGTGAGTCAAGATGGAATTGACCCCTCCTGGAAACAGAAATAATGTCTTGTGATTAATTTAGCATAACCTTGGCTAGGGTAATCCCAGTGAGGAGTCATGGGATATCTAAAGTTAATCACATAATGGATGTACTAATTATAGGGTTGACAGTGAGCTCTAAGTCATCCTGGCATTAGGAGTCAAAGGGATTGAATTATACAGTAACCATAGTTCAAGGTTCCAGAATATTTGCTTCGCATATATTCGGCCTATCCGGACGTCGGGTACCATTGCTAGATGGTCACATCGACTAGTGCAGGAAGTCGTTCCTATACTACCGACTTAGGTTCGAACCTATGAGGTCACACGCATAGAAGATTCCTGATTGATCAAGAAGGCTGATGAATGATTAAGAATCAATCAGGGGTAATTTGGTCAATTCGATTGGCAAATTATCTTATAAAATAATTAAAATAATTATCGGAGGATTAAATAGTAATTAGATTGCTAATGAACTCAATTGGATTGAGTAATTAGACTAAGGATGAGCCAAATTGAATTAGATTCAATTCTAGGCTCAATCAGGGTTTTTGACCTCATTGGATTAGGTCTGAATCAAGAGGACTTAGGTTGACCAAATTAAATTAGATTAAATTTGTGCTTAATTAGGGATTGACCTAATTGGATTAGGTTCAACCCATGGTAATTGGATCATTCTAATTGTTAGGATTTAATTAAATTAAATAGGTTTGATCTGAAACTGTTCGGATCTTGAAATCTACTTGTCACATATCCATACATGGCGCCATAAATTGATTTTTAATATGATTAAAAATTAATTTAATTTATTTAATGGTGCCATAGGACACTTGGCAACATAAAGGACCTCTTTCATCATTAGATGGGTCGAAATGGAGAGATAAATTTATGAAAAGAATTGGATAAGATCAAATTCTCTCTCTTCATGACATATGTCATCCTTATCTTTATCTCACTTCTAATTAAGGTTGAATTTCGAATTTAATCATCACAAAATCACCACGTGACCCTCTAATCTGTTTGGGGGCATGGGAATTTCAAAATTGAAAGAGGAAAGTGGCAACATGATGAATGGTTTAGATTAGATCAAGCTTCATCATGTAATGGCACATGAACTTGAATTTTGAATTCAAAATTCAAAATCCCACAAAATCCTCCACAAATATGGGATGGTTGGCATGAAGTTAGGTAGGAGAGTAACATTAAAAGGACCTCCATCATATGGTGGTCGAATTCAAGAAAAAAAGAGAGAAAAAGAAGAAGAAAAAAGGGAAAAGAAAAGAGAGGAACCCTAGTTCATGCATGGAAAAATTCTGCATTCAATCTAGCTGACTTCTTCCTCCTCTAAGTCCATCGCGCCATTAGTATTAGGGGTCCCTGATAAGAGTCTTTAGATCAGATCTAAATCCTCTTCAATCCCTTTAAACCTTTCCTCCAAGTTCTTCCAAGAAGGCGGATCAAAAGTTGATAGCGTTGGGAAGATCAAATTTCAGCCTCAAGAAATTCTGCGCAAGCTAGCACTTCCGCAGGATTGGATCTCTTCAAGAACTTCGCGTGGACTTCTCGTAGAGGCCATTCGTGTGCGTGGCTGTGAAGTCGAGGATCAGATCCACAAGCTTCGTCCATCATAAAAGGTATTAATCCTACATTAATCTTTTATTATGGTGTCAAGATCTAGGTCCGATTCCCCGAGGTTTTACCCTCTTTTGGGGCTCCTCACGGAGATATCTCCAGAATCCATTCAATGGATATTTAGAGATTAATTGGAATAGAGTTTTTAAGTTTCAGATCTGATAGTTAATCATGCATGAAAGTTTTAGCATAATTGTTTAAACGATTCCGGCATAATCCTATGTGTTCTTAATGTGCTGATTTCTAGATTTGATCTTGTAAGCATGCATGAATTAAATTGTTTGATTCATTTTTCTGCTGCATTTTTGAAACTTAAAAAGAACTATGTATGGCTTAATCCCCCTTATGAAGGGGTACGTAGGCAAACCGATCAGGTTCAGCCATGGTTTTTTTTTAAAAAAAAATCAGCATGCTTAACACCGAAGAACCTAGGATTCACTTTCAACGTCTCCTCCTCTTCCAAAGCTTCCGGATTAGCACTGAGGATGATAGTGTTATTTTGATGATTAACAAGCAATTATCTAGAGTATGTTATAAGTTAAATCGATACTTCATTTATAAGTTTATTACTCTCAGTATATTTTGTATTAATTGATATAGATACATTTCATTATTCATTTGAATGAATCTAACCTTGAGATGCAGCAAAGTGTGGATTGAGTCGACCCAAAGGATGATTGGGTCGACCCCGGCACATCAAGAAAATATTTGGCACACTTCTGCAAAAATGGCAAAGATGAACAGTGAGTTGGGTCGACCCAAGGAAAGCATGAGTCGACCCAAGGATCAAGATCCTCAAAACAAGACAGAAAAATGGTTCTCTGGATTTACTGAGAGGGTCGACCCAAGAAGTAGTTGAGTCGACCCAAGCTTGAGTCGACCCAAACCCTGAGAGGGTCGACCCAAAAGCAAGACAGAAAAGAAGACAGAAAAGGTTCTCTGAAACCCTGTTAGGGTCGACCCAAGAAGAAGTTGAGTCGACCCAAGTGAACTTTGAGTCGACCCAAAGAAAGGTTGGGTCGACCCAAGTGAAGGAAGGCTGAATTATAAAGTTTCTGTGTTTCTGAGAGGGTCGACCCAAGGAATGTTTGAGTCGACCCAAGTGAAAGTTGGGTCGACCCAAGGACAGGTTGAGCCGACCCAAACACGGGCTGAAGCATAACGGCTAGTTCTGCAGATGTACTTTTTGTCCTTCCAAAAGTGAGTAACTGCTAATTTTTGAATTCTAACCATTGGAGCTTGTCCAATGGAGGTAGAAAACTATTTAAAGGGGCACTATTCATCAGATAGAACAACCTTTCAAAAGAATATCAAAGCGTACACAAGAAAGAGAAAGTGTCCTAATCTTTTTCATCCAAGTGCTTCATTCAAGAATCAAAGAAAGGGGTTGAGCAGATTCAAAGAGTCATCTAGAGCTCCATCCTCCCTTGAAGAGTGAAGCATCCTTGACAAAGAAGAGAGAAGTCACTACAAGCGATAAATACCTTCTAAACTCTTCTTTGTAGTTTATATTGTTTCATTTGCTCATTTAGGAGTTTAAATCTTCTTTCTTTGTTTATTAAACTACTTGTAAAGGTTGGTTGGTTAGCCCGCAAAACCAACGGAATAGGTTGATTGGTGAACCCAGAAAACCAATTGTAAAGGTTCGTTGGTGAGCCCGTAAAACCAACAAAGGTTCGTTGGTGAGCCCGTAAAACCAACATAGGTTTTTGGTGAACCCGGAAAACCAAAGTGTAAAGGTTTTTGGATTGTGAGCCCGGAAAACAATCCAACTGTAATCCGCGGGATTATAGTGAATTCCCAAGGGGTCGCTTGGGGAGTGGACGTAGGTGCTAAGGAGAGCACCGAACCACTATACTTTGTGTTGTTTGTATTGTGATTTGTTTTAGCTTACTAATCATTCATTTAACTTAAGTAAGTTAAATTTAAAAGAAACCAATTCACCCCCCCTCTTGGCTTGTCACCTTGGGCAACAAGTGGTATCAGAGCGAGGTGCTCTAATAGTACTCATTGATCTCACAATCAAGAGTTAAAGATCATGACAACCCAAGTGGGATGTTCTATGAGTGAGGAGCAATCCACAAATAGACCACCTCTATTTAATGGCACAAACTACACATATTGGAAAGCTAGGATGAGGATATTCATTCAAGCTTCCGACTATGAACTATGGTACATCATCACTAGAGGACCTCACACATCCACACTTAATATAGAGGGCACTATCATACCCAAACCAGAAATGGATTGGAATGAAAGTGATAGAAGATTAGCACAGTTAAATGCAAAAGCTATAAATGTACTTTACTGCTCATTAGATGTAAGTGAATTTAATAGAATATCTACTTGTACTACTGCCAAAGAAATTTGGGACAAACTTGAGGTCACCCATGAAGGGACCAATCAAGTTAAAGAGTCAAAGATAAACATATTAGTACACAAGTATGAATTGTTTAAAATGGAATCTACTGAGTCCATAACTGATATGTTTACTCGTTTTACTGACATTATAAATGGGCTTAAGAGTTTAGAAAAGTCTTACTCTAACTCTGATTTGGTGCGAAAAATTTTCAGGTCTCTACCAAGGTAACCGCAATTCAAGAAGCTAAGGATCTCAACACACTGCAATTAGAGGAGCTTCTAGGATCACTCATGACCCATGAGTTGACAATGAGGCAAAATTCAGAAGATGAGGTCAAGAGAAGAAAGTCCATTGCCCTAAAGACTACCACCCCTAAACAACAAACTGAATCGGAAGATTCAGATGATGATGAAGAAATTGATGAAGAAGGGATGGCTATGCTTGGGAGAAAATTTAGAAAATTTATGAGAGGTAAGAATAGATTCTATAGAAAGAAACCCTTCATCAAAGGTAACTCAAGCAAAGAAAAGGGTAAGGACAAAGAAAAGGAAAAAGAAACTCCCATTTGCTATGAGTGTAACAAATCCGGGCATTATAAGATAGATTGCCCAGATTTGAAATGGATGGCAAGAAAACTGAAAAAGAAGAACTTCATGGCTGAATGGAGTGAAAGTGAGGAATCAAGTTCGGAAGAGGAAGATCATCAAGAGACGGCCCAAATGTGTCATATGGCCAATGACGATGAGGTAGATTCTGAACTTGACTGTGATTTTACTGTTGATGAATTATATGATGCATTCTTAGAACTCATGGAAGAACATAAGAAACTAATTAATAAAAATAAAGTTCTAAAAGAAGAAAATCAATCTCTTGTCAAAGATAAGTTAAAACTGTCTCATAACTGTGAAACATTAAGTAGGAAACTTGCAAATGAAACCAAGAATCTAATTACTGAAAATATCAAGCTAAAAGAAGATGCTGAAAAATATAAATCCTTGGTAGATAAATTTACACTTAGTTCTACCAAATTAAATATGATTCTTGATAGTCAAAAGGCTGTATATGATAAGGCTGGTTTAGGTTATAAAACAAATAAGAAACAAAAATTCTTAAAGAACATTTTTGTAAAAGCTAAAAGTGAAAATATTACTTGTTATTGCTGCAATAAGTTAGGACATAGAGCATATGAATGTAACTATAGAAAGTCCAGTCAAAACAAAGTAAGTAATAATCAAAAGATTAAATTCAAGAAAGTTTGGGTTCCAAAAGGAACATGGAGTACTAACCCTAAAGGACCCAATTTAGTTTGGGTACCTAAAGTTTCTTCTTGATCTTGATTGCAGGTGTGTCTTACAGCTGATAAAGTGGAAAAACGATGGTATCTAGATAGTGGCTGTTCAAGACACATGACCGGTGACGTAGATCAATTTCTCACCTTGGAATCAAAGAAGGGTGGAGTAGTAACTTATGGAGACAATGGTAAAGGGCATATCATTGGAAAGAGTAAAATTTTCATTACGCCATCTATTTTTATAGAAAATGTCTTATTAGTTAAGGGTTTGAAACATAACCTTCTTAGCATAAGTCAATTTTGTGATAAAGGGCTTAAAGTCATGTTTGAAGCATCTGTATGCATAATCACAAATCCTAAAGATAATAGCATTATACTTGAAGGACAAAGGCAAAAAAATATTTACTTAGTAGATCTTCATGAGTTAGGCAAGAAAAATGGATTATGCTTAATTACTAATGAAGAAAAGAAAAATGAAACTAGTTGGCTTTGGCATCGAAGACTAGGACATGCTAGTATGGAATTAATATCAAAACTAGTCAAGAAGGAATTAATAAAAGATGTGCCAAAATTGATCTTTGAAAAGGACAAAATATGTGGATCATGTTCATTGGGAAAACAAACTAAATCATCTTTCAAATCGAAGAATATAGTATCAACAACTAGACCATTTGAACTCATACACATGGATTTATTTGGACCTACTAGAACTACAAGTCTAGGAGGGAAGAAGTATGGACTAGTTATTGTTGATGATTTTTCAAGATATACATGGGTTTCATTTTTGGCACATAAGAATGAAGCATTTTCAGAATTCTTGAAACTATATAATAATATCATAAATGAAAAGAAACTCACCTTAGTAGCAATTCGAAGTGATCATGGTACCGAATTTGAAAATCAACACTTTGAAGAATTTTGTACTAAAAATGGTATATCACATCAATTTTCAGCACCTAGAACGCCTCAACAAAATGGAGTTGTTGAAAGAAAAAATAGGACATTGGCAGAAATGGCACGCACAATATTGTGTGAGTCAAATCTTCCAAAGTACTTTTGGGCTGAAGCTATAAGCACTGCTTGCCATATTCTAAATCGAGTTTTAATACGACCAATAACCAAGAAAACTCCTTATGAACTTTGGAAGAATAAGAAACCAACTGCTAAATATCTTAAAGTTTTTGGATGTAGATGTTTCATCTTAAACAATGGCAAGGAGGATCTAAGTAAATTTGATGCCAAGTCAGATGAAGGTATCTTCTTAGGATACTCCACATCTAGCAAGGGCATACAGAGTATTCAATAAAAGAACTTTAGTAGTGGAAGAGTCCGTCAATATTATATTTGATGAGTCTGATAGTGAGTCTGCTAGGAAAAAAAATATTGTTGATGATGATACAGGAATTATCGACTTTGAAAAGTTGAATATTGATGACGTGCCAAATCAAGATAAGGGAGATGATTGCGTGCCACCTCAATCCCAAAACTTGCCAAAGGAATGGAGGTATGCATATGGACACCCTAAAGACTTAATCATTGGTGATCCATCTCAAGGGGTAAGAACTCGATCATCTCTTAGAAATTTAAATGATTATCTTGCTTTTGTTTCACAATTAGAACCTAAGACTTATGAAGAAGCTGAAAAAGATACTAATTGGATAAATGCCATGCAAGAAGAATTGAATCAATTTAAAAGAAGTAATGTATGGACATTAATTGAAAGACCAAAGCTTCTTTCAAAATGGATATTTAGAAATAAATTAGATGAAAATGGATTAGTCATAAGAAATAGGCTAGACTTGTAGCTAAGGGATACAATCAAGAAGAAGGAATAGATTTTGATGAAACATTTGCTCCTGTAGCTAGATTAGAGGCTATTAGATTACTTCTAGCATTTGCATGTTTCATGGATTTCAAATTATATCAAATGGATGTGAAGAGTGCTTTCTTAAATGGTTTTATTGAGGAGGAAGTATATGTAGAACAACCTCCTGGTTTCGAGAATCATGAATTGCCAAATCATGTGTTTAAACTACATAAGGCTTTATATGGATTAAAGCAAGCACCAAGGGCTTGGTATGATCGATTAAGCAAATTTCTGCTTAATAATGACTTTAGTAGAGGAAATGTAGATAAAACTCTATTTCTCAAAAGAAAGGACAAAAATCTATTAGTGGTACAAATATATGTAGATGACATAATCTTTGGTGCCACAAATGATACTCTTTGCAAAGAATTTGCTGATTTAAGGCATGGAGAATTTGAAATGAGTTTGATGGGAGAACTAAGCTTCTTTCTAGGATTACAAATCAAACAAACTAAAGAAGGCATTTTCATTCATCAAACTAAGTATACAAAGGAAATACTAAAGAAGTTTGGGAATGAAAATCATAAAGGAGTAGGCACTCCAATGAATCCTACTAGTAAGCTAGACAAAGATGAAAAAGAGAAGAGTATTGATATTAAGCTCTATAGAGGACTAATTGGATCCTTGCTCTACCTTACTGCTAGTAGACCCGACATCGTATTTAGTGTAGGAATATGTGCTAGATACCAATCGGATCCTAAGGAGTCACATTTAAGTGCTGTTAAAAGAATCCTTAGATATTTAAGAGGAACTACCAATATAGGATTATGGTACTCAAGAGACTCCTGTCTAGATTTGTTTGCATATTCAGATGCGGATTTTGCCGGATGCAAATTAGATAGGAAGAGCACAAGTGGCACATGTCAATTCTTAGGAAATAACATAGTATCATGGTTTAGCAAAAAGCAGAATTCAGTGGCACTGTCCACAGCTGATGCTGAATATATAGCTGCTGGTAGTTGTTGTGCTCAAGTATTATGGCTTAAGCAACAACTAGAGGACTATGGAGTTAAGCTAGATAATATTTCTATTAAATGTGATAACACTAGTGCCATCAATCTTACTAAAAATCCAGTTCAGCATTCTAAAGCCAAACACATAGAGATAAGGTATCATTTTATTAGGGATCATGTGCAAAATGGAAACATATGTATTGAGCATATATGCACTGAAAAACAATTAGCCGACATATTTACAAAACCATTGAGTGAAGATAGATTCTGCATGCTAAGGAGGGAATTAGGCATATGCGATCCTTTTTATTGAAGAAATATAAAAGGGAGCTAGTAGTTTCATGATACATTCCTCCAATTTCTAAAAACCCATGAAACATGAGTCAAACTTGTTATTTATAGATTCCTTACTCATGTATCATTGTCCCAGAAAGAATTTATAAGGATTGGAAGCAAGAAAAATTTTTAGACGCAAAAAGGGAAGAGAAAAGAAAAATTCTGCACTTGGGTCGACCCAACCCAGAATAGGGTCGACCCAACGTTGAGTCGACCCAAGAAAATTCTTGAGTCGACCCAACGTCGGGACCCCACTGTTAAAAGGGAGACCCGAGAGCAATGTTAGGGCACTGTTTGCCCTTGTCCTCTTCTGAATACTCTAATCCCCACTCTCCAAACTCCTCCAAACTCCTCCAAACAGTAGATTACCTTAAGATCTTGGAGAAATGGGACCCAAAAGAGTCGTAGCCAAGAGATCCGGAAGAGTCACACGGATCCAACGTGAGGAAAGGCAACCTACGGAGCCATCTACCGTGTCTCCACAACGTGAGGCACGTGCGGAGCCACCTTCTCCTCCTTCCCCCTCTGCTATACTTGCAAGATTTGCGGGGAGACCGATTACAACGGGGAGAAGGATCCATTCCGAGTTCTTTGATCAAGAAGGGTTTCGGTTGAGGGAATGGATCCAAAGGCAAGGTTGGGAGTATCTTTGCTCCCTAGATGTGTTGATCTACCCCGGATTGGTTCAAGAGTTCTATGCCTTCCTTAAAACTGGTATGGGAGGGCTTGTTTCGGAAGTTCGAGGGGTTCGAGTTCGAGTTTCCGAGGAGAGCTTGAGTGAGCTACTTCATCTACCCTGCGTAGGAGCCACTCCGGAAAGGCCAGAAGATAAACTGAGAGCCCTACAGTTGATCATGGAAAATGAGAACTTCAACTTTTTCGAGAAGGTAATAGCTAGTTCTCTTTCTGCTGAAATGAGATTACTGCTCAGTATAATAAACAGAATTTTATTTCCAAAGACCGGGAGATTCGATCTCATCACAGAGCGAGATCTAGCAGTGATGGAGTGTATGATTCAGGGGATTCCCCTAAATCTTCCGGCCATGATACTGAGACAGATGAGGAAAGTGATCTGCAACTCTAGGGTATCACTACCTTATGGTATGATACTCACTTTGATTTTTCGGCAGCATGGTATATCTATTGAGGGGGAGGCATCCAAGAGTCTGCTTCATACTGACACATACACTGCACGGACACTTATACGCATGGGATATGAGAAAGTGAACGGGCAGTGGATTAACACTGGAGCAGGCATTCAGGGTGAGGCACCAGAGGGAGATGCACCAGAGGCTGAGGATGAGGAGCATATGGATCATCCTACTGCACCTTCAGAGGCTGGACCATCGTCATCCGTTCCTCCGAGAGATACGGATGAGTTCTGGAGCAGGATGACTGAGCTCATGTCAGCTCAGGCGAGGACTATCACTGATGGGCTGATGAGCCGATTGGACGTCCGATTGGACGTCATGTCTGCTGAGATCAGTGATCTGAGGCAGCAGATAGGAGCACTCCGGAGAGAGAGAGAGACCCATGGACCATCTGTGCCACAGGCTGCTGAGTCAGAGATTTCGGCACAGAGTCATCCAGCTCGTCGTGCTCCACGCCAGACACAGTCTCACCAGGCTCGACCTCCCCTCGCCACGTACACTAGGAGGATGAGGACTAGATCCAAGCCATTAGATTCTCCCTAGGCTGATATTAGCATTTCTGTTTAGAGCCTAGGCTAGATATCTAGTTCTCATATGTATCTTGCTTTTATCATGTATCTTTAAATCTTGATTAAGGAACAGTGTATCTGTTTTTGTTTTTGGACATGAATATACTCAAATGTTCCTATTTTGATCAATGAAGTTTGAATGGTTGTTATTTATTGCATCTTTTCCCATGTACCTATTTGATGATAACAAAAAGGGGGAGAAGTAAAGAAAGAGTAAATAGGGGAGAAGTAAAGATAAAAGTAAATAGAGTAACAAAAAGGGGAAGAAGTAAAGAAAGAGTAATAAGGGGAGAAGTAAAGAAAGAAAGTAAAATAATTTGTAAAACAAATTGAAAATCATATAGGAAAGTATATACATCCAAGGGGGAGCAATTTGCAACAATGAAAATGTTCAACTCAACAATTTATATCAAATTTCAGAATTTGGCACACATAAATTCAGAATTTGGCACGCACCTTTCACACCTCGATACATAACCTGAAGCTCATGTTTTATCTCAAATTTTTGGAGTTTCATCTTTAATGAATTATAAATGAAAGGGGGAGCAACACAAAAAGTCAAATTGGCAACATTTAAATGATATAGGGGGAGACTTCACTCTTATATATGAAAAGCTGAAATTCAGCAAGTTAAACCCTTTCAAAAACTGAATTTAAGATAAGTATCAATAGGCTCATACTCTTTATTTTGTAATCATCAAAAAGGGGGAGATAGAGGATGATAGTGTTATTTTGATGATTAACAAGCAATTATCTAGAGTATGTTATAAGTTAAACCGATACTTCATTTATAAGTTTATTACTCTCAGTATATTTTGTATTAATTGATATAGATACATTTCATTGTTCATTTGAATGAATCTAATCTTGAGATGCAGCAAAGTGTGGATTGAGTCGACCCAAAGGATGATTGGGTCGACCCCGGCACATCAAGAAAATATTTGGCACACTTCTGTAAAAATGGCAAAGATGAACAGTGAGTTGGGTCGACCCAAGGAAAGCATGAGTCGACCCAAGGATCAAGATCCTCAAAACAAGACAGAAAAATAGTTCTCTGGATTTACTAAGAGGGTCGACCCAAGAAGTAATTGAGTCGACCCAAGCTTGAGTCGACCCAAACCCTGAGAGGGTCGACCCAAAAGCAAGACAGAAAAGAAGACAGAAAAGGTTCTCTGGAAACCCTGTTAGGATCGACCCAAGAAGAAGTTGAGTCGACCCAAGTGAACTTTGAGTCGACCCAAAGAAAGGTTGGGTCGACCCAAGTGAAGGAAGGCTGAATTATAAAGTTTCTGTATTTCTGAAAGGGTCGACCCAAGGAATGTTTGAGTCGACCCAAGTGAAAGTTGGGTCGACCCAAAGACAGGTTGAGCCGACCCAAACACGGGCTGAAGCATAACGGCTATTCTGCAGATGTACTTTTTGTCCTTCCAAAAGTGAGTAACGGCTAGTTTTTGAATTCTAACCATTGGGGCTTGTCCAATGGAGGTAGGAAACTATTTAAAGGGGCACTATTCATCAGATAGAACAACCTTTCAAAAGAATATCAAAGAGTACACAAGAAAGAGAAAGTGCCCTAATCTTCTTCATCCAAGTGCTTCATTCAAGAATCAAAGAAAGGGGTTGAGCAGATTCAAAGAGTCATCTAGAGCTGCATCCTCCCTTGAAGAGTGAAGCATCCTTGACAAAGAAGAGAGAAGTCACTACAAGCGATAAATACCTTCTAAACTCTTCTTTGTAGTTTATATTGTTTCATTTGCTCATTTAGGAGTTTAAATCTTCTTTCTTTGTTTATTAAACTACTTGTAAAGGTTGGTTGGTTAGCCCGCAAAACCAACGGAATAGGTTGATTGGTGAACCCAGAAAACCAATTGTAAAGGTTCGTTGGTGAGCCCGTAAAACCAACAAAGGTTCGTTGGTGAGCCCGTAAAACCAACATAGGTTTTTGGTGAACCCGGAAAACCAAAGTGTAAAGGTTTTTGGATTGTGAGCCTGTTGACCCCCTAATGGATTTTGATGAATACAAAACACTAGAGTATAATTCCATTTATCTTAACAATTTACTTGAGAATTTTAGGTGTTTAATTAAGAATATTGTTAAGAAATGTCTAGGCAAGTTCCCATAATTTTTATGAATTTATTGAAGAATTTTTTAAGTTGAAGAAAACAGATCAGGGACAGCCGAGACGCCTCCGGTTTGTCCCAGAGACGTCTCTGGCACAAACAGGAAGAACTGGCACGTCGGGAGACGTCCCCGGCACCTGGCGAGGCGTCTCGCAGGGTCGGAGTCGACTCTCTCAGTAGCGGAGTCGACTCTCTCAGTGGCGGCAGAAAGGCTGATTTCAAGAGATGCGCGCGAGCCGTCTCCACAGGACGAGGAGTCGTCCCCGCAAGTAAAAAGCAGACTTTCCGAGTCGTCCCCGAGGTAGCGGAGTCGGCTCTCTCAGGGTATTCCAGAGGATGTCTTTTTCAGTGATAAGGCAGCAGAGACGTCCCCTGAAAGAGCGGAGTCGACTCTCTCAGAGAATTCCAGAAGACATGTTTTTCGGAGATATAACGGCGGAGTCGTCCCCAAGGCAGCGGAGTCGTCCCCATGCAAAAAGCGCAAACAAGCCGAGACATCCCCGTAAAGCGCCGAGGCGACCCTCTCAGAAAAACAGAAAAACAAGGATTCAAACCGTTCATCATCGGAGTCGCCCTCGTAAAGCGCCGAGTCGACCCCAAACATCGTCAAAAGTAAAATCTTACAGCCGAGACGTCTCGCGATGAAGCGGAGACGTCTCCGGAGTGCCTGGGACGCGACTGACAACTTTTGCAGGTTTGGTTTGAATTTCAAATCTCTTTAACTTTATCTCTAACGGCTATATTTGCTTTTTGGGCTATAAAAGGGAGCTCTTAAGTGCTTTCCAACAACTTCTCAAAAACCCAACACAAGATCATTCAAGAGAGAAGAAAGAAAAAGAGGTTCAAGGGAGTTAGTACATTCAAGTGAAGAAATCAAGTGCCTTCAAGCTTCCCAAGTGATTTCGTGCTCAACTACTCTCTTCCACTAGGCATTCAAAGCTCACATTCAAGCCAACGCGATCCACATCGGAAGAACCACCATTTCCCACGCTTCCAACGGCTAAAAGGGTTCTTCCGGATTTCATTGTTTATCATTGTTATATTTGCTTATTTAGAGCTTTCAAATCTTTTGTAAAACTTTTTCAATATTGTGCTTGTTCCAGTCAAGAAACTTGGAACAAGGGAAAGGCGTCCCAAGCCTAGGTGAAATTGGGGGTTTTAGGGTTCGTTGTTAGCCCGGTGTAAAACAACGAGTTGGGTAGTGCACTCGCAAAACTACCGTACTGTAATCTTGGATTATAGTGGAAATTCCCAAAGGTGCTTTGGGGAGTGGATGTAGGAGCAGTGGAAGCTCCGAACCACTATAAAAGCTTGTGTTTGCGATTGTCTGTTTTCATACCTTTATTTTTACTTTAGCTCATACATTTGTGTGTTTTATTAGACAAAAAGTTTTAAAACACCCAATTCACCCCCCTCTTGGGTGACCATCTCTGGGCAACAAGTGGTATCAGAGCGGGTGCTCTGTATATTTCTTGAAGACCTAACCGTCTTAACTAAAGATCTAGATGGCAACACCCTTCAACAATGTTCCTGCTGAGGGGCAGGCAACCAATAGACCTCCACTCTTCAATGGGACAAATTATACCTATTGGAAGACTAGAATGAGGATCTTTATTCAAGCACAAGATTATGCCTTGTGGAGGGTTATAGTTAAGGGACCACAAGAACCATCTCACATGGTTAATGGCATTCAAGTTCCCAAACCTGAGGAGGATTGGGATGAGAATGATAATAGGATGGTTCAACTCAACTCTAGAGCCATGAACTCATTATTTTGTGCTCTAGATGTGAATGAGTTCAATAGAGTTTCAACCTGTACTTCTGCCAAGGAAATATGGGATAGACTTGAAGTTACCCACGAGGGTACAAATCAAGTCAAAGAATCTAAAGTGAACATTCTAGTTCACAAATATGAGCTATTTAAGATGGAACCCAATGAAACCATCACATGCATGTTCACACGTTTCACCGACATAATAAATGGTTTAAAGAGTTTGGGTAAATCTTATACTAATCAAGAACTTGTGAGCAAAATTCTCAGGTCTTTGCCGAAAGCTTGGGAAGCGAAGGTCACGGCGATTGTAGAAGCCAAAGACCTCAACACATTGGCACTCGAACAGCTATTGGGCTCATTGATGACGCATGAGCTGACAATGAAGCAACATGAAGAAGATGCGCCAAAGAAGAAGACAATCGCACTCAAGGCTACTTCGAGTGTGTGTGAAGAAGAAAGTAGTGAGAGTGAAGAAGAAAGCGAAGATGAGGACTTGGGTTTAATAGTAAGAAAATTTAAGAAATTCATGAGAAGAAAGAAACCCTTCCCAAGAAAGAAGTTTGGAGGGAGAAATGATTGGGAAAAGGAAAAAGAAAAAGAAAGAGACCCAATCATATGCTATGATTGCAAGAGACCGGGACACATTCATTCCGAATGCCCTCAACAAAAGAAGCACTTTGGAAAGAAGAAGAAGAAGGCATTGAAAGCAATGTGGGATGATAGTGACACATCCTCCTCCGAGGAAGAGAAGGAAGAAACCGCCAACTTGTGCTTCATGGCATTCGAAGATGACGAGGTATGTCAAAACTCAACTATAAATTTTACTTTAGAAGAATTGTATGAAGCTTTTCAAGAACTTATGAGTGATTGTAGTATGTTAGGAGCAAAGAATAAAGAATTAAAAGCCTCCAATCTAAAACTAAAGGATGATATTAAAAATCTATTGATTGAGAAAGAGAGCGTTGAAAATGTTAACACCATTGATCTAGAAAATAAAAATTCAAAACTTAGCATTGAAAATGAAACGGCAAAAACACTAATTAAGGAATTAAATCTAAAAGTAAAATCCCTACTCGATAATAATACCTCACTTGCAGAACATGTTGAATCCCTTAAAAAGGATAAGGAAGAACTAGTTAAAGAAAATTTGAATCTTAAGAATGAGGTACATAAGTACAAACCAATTGTTGAAAAATTTACACAAATCAAGTCTTATTCTTTCAAATCAAAGAGCTGTTTTTAATAAAGCCGGATTAGGATATAAAACTAACAAGCAACAAAAGTATCTAAAGAATTTCTTTGTGAAAGCAAAAGATGTCAAAACTGAAAAACCTACATGCTTTCATTGTGGAAAAAGTGGACATAAAGCTTACTCTTGTATTCAAAGAAAGATCCAAACAAACAAGAGTACATTTGTAAAAGCTAAAAACATAACTAAAGTATGGGTGCCTAAGGAAACCAACTACACTAACCACGAAGGACCCAAGAAAACTTGGGTACCTAAGAGCTTCACATGATCATTTTGCAGGTATGCCTTGCAGCCGAGAATAAAAAGAGAATGTGGTATCTTGATAGTGGTTGCTCAAGGCATATGACCGGTGACAAGAGTCTCTTCGTCACCTTGAAATCAAAAGAAGGAGGAGTAGTCACATTTGGAGACAATACAAAAGGTCAAATCATTGGTGTTGGTAAAATCTCCATATCACCCTCCTCATTTATTGACAATGTATTGTTAGTTAATGGACTAAAACATAATTTATTAAGTATAAGTCAATTTTGTGACAAGGGTGATAAGTGCTAAATAATGCATAAATTAATATCTTATTCATAGCACTTATCATTATTTTAATTCATATATTTTATAAATTCAACTAAAAAATGTGTTACCTTCATCATTGCATAAATTATTCAAGTTTTACTTATTTACTGATTGAGTCTAATGTATGCAGGTTGAGTCAAGTTTATTAGGGATTATTCCTGGACCTAAACCACATGCACCCCGCAAATCAAGACTCTCTCAGATTCTGACACAACCATCTTACCAACTGAATAGGATCACATCCCCTGTATCAAACACCCATTTCTCCGTGACACAACTCCACATTTCCACCCAGCTTCTTCCGCTAGATCCCAGCATCCCAAATTCATCTCGCATCCACGTCATCCTTCCCACGCTCACATCTAAACTTCCCCTCACGTCCGAGTTTCTTCCACATCGAGTTCATCCTTATCCCACGGATCCTTCCACGAATAGAACCGTCCCAAGTTCATCAGCCCTCTTCCCTCGTCACTCCATTTCTTCCGGATTGATCCCAACTCCACACTCCCAGAACCAAGTTCAGATCCCATCCTCTCCACGATAGCTTCTTCCCGAGCTTATCCTCCGTTATATCCCAACTGCCAACCTCATCCCAGATCTTCCAGCTCTCATCCTCTTCCGATAACCTTCTTCTCCCACGAATGAATTCCAAGCAAGCTTCATCTCAACTGACAACCGAATCCAAACTCCCTCCTATTCGGTTTAATTGGCCATGGAAGAATCCCCTGTTTCGGAACAAGTTCTTCCCAACCGAATCCTCAAGTTCTTTTCTCAGGAGGGATAAGCCTTCCAAAACGCCCAGATCTCATCCCGTTTGGAACGGAGTCCCATCATCCATGGATAAAGTTCAGGAATTCAACTCCTTCCGCATCCAAAGAACAACCATCCGAGATCTTCTCAAAAGCCTACAGCCGCATCCCAAAGCCGCTTCATCCAAACATCCCCTGTTTCATGTGTCTTCATCCCCAACTCTTCTGGATCACTCCCAAACGGCATCAGCTCTCATCAGCGGAACAGAGATCCCAGCGAATCAAATCAAGCAACAAATCCTCAGCTTCATCCAGCTTCAATCCATCCTTATCGCAACGTGAAACGCGGAAGAAGAGAGAGGGGATGCTGAGCCTATAAAAGGCCCAGGCGTGAACCGAGAAAAGCATTCCTCCTCTTCCCCACGAGGGGAGGGGGCTGATCCCATTCCTTCTTCCCCCACCGGGGGGGAGGCTTCTCCCATCTCCTCAGAGGCCAAATTCACGACGGGGAGAAGAAGAGCTCGGGATCACAGGCCGAATCCCATAGAGCCAGGAGAGAGAAACCTTTTGGGTATTTTGGGAATATTTCCCAAAGGAAGAAATAAAGAAGGAAGGACCTGCTGCTGTTGTGCTGCTGCCGCCGTCCACCACTGCATGGAAGCCTGATCTCTTCTCCGGGGCTGGATGCAGCCCTAACAAAGGAACACGGATTTTATATTTTATTTTATATTCTTGGGGTTGTATGAACTTATTGTTTTTAATGGATATATTCTTTTGAATCATATTTAATTTCTGTGATTTTAAGTATGATGTTCGTACAACTGTTCTTCATGATCACTAAGTAAATATAAGATAGTCCATGCTTTGGGAAGAAGCGATGTGCTGCCACCTTAGATTAGGGTAGACATTTCATGCCTACTGAAGATGGATTATGCCCAAATTACTTTTGTGAATTTTTATTTAAATGCTTATTAGGCTTGTAGCCAATTTGCATGTTAATCCAAGAATGAAATAAAATATAAATAACCCTTATTCTGATGTTAGTAGTGAATTCCTTGCCCTAGGTTCTCCTAAACTGATATCCCTTTAATTGCATTTTCTTTTATGGAATTGTTTAGTTTAATAGTCTTCACAAATTCATCATTTTAAATATTTTTATTTTAAGAAAAACAACTATACCCCAATCCCTGTGGATCGATACCCATAATCACTATCCTACTAGATACGTGCTATTGCGTGGTCTTTAAAGTTGACTATAAATTTTTGGCGCCGTTGCCGGGGATTGGTAGCATAGTTGTTTTTCTTTTTATTAAAAAAAAAATTTTTTTTCAAAAAAAAACAAAATTCAAAAAAAAAGTAAAATAAAAATAGTTTCTATTTTTACTTTCTTTATCCCCTTCTTCTCTCTTACTAATTTTTGATTTTTCCTGGTATCATTTGATCAGGAACCGAAGGGGAAGTTTGAAACAATCAGAAAGGGAACGGCTGAAAAAGAAATACTGTAAAGGTTTGCTTTAAAAATTGCTGGAGAAATTCCTCTTGGTAACATCTGAACCTTTCTTATTTAAATTGATTCCCAATTAGCCTGAAATTTTGTGGTGATTGTTTGATTTTAATTTCAGCAAAAGTGTGAATGCATGCTTGATACACATACACCAATTGATCCGCACATAGTAAGGGCAATCACCCCAACAAGATAAGAACTGGATTTCATCACCAGATTCTTGCCCAAATTAGGTGAATCAATTCTCACATAGCTATCATGTTAAATAAAATCAATTAGACGTTGGCCCCTAGGGACATTCGAGCTCAATAGGACGAAGATCACCGAAAGTTGCACCAATTTCGCTCTGTGGCTCAGTTGATGTCTAGGCAAGCTTTGTCCCAAGGGAGACAGTTCATCTGTTCAAGGCAAGTGGTTTTTAAGTGGGACCTTTGCAACGCATCGTGACCCCCCCACTTACCTGGGAGCTTACCTGGTCAACTCAGTTCATTAGACCGGATTGGAGGCTTAGGTGCCCTCTTCAAACCAGTTAGGAGCTGTCTAGTGATTTTAGGGCAAACATGAGGAATTGATGTGTTTTTCTTTTAATGCATGCTTAACTGCACCTGATGCGTCTGGCTGAAGACGTTAACTTAGCGCTTGTTGGGAGGCAACCCAATTCTCGTAGGTTATTTTTGCATATTTTTTTGTTGTATTTTTTTTCAGGTGTCCTCATATTACTGATGCAACTACGGTAAAATGCTTCTATCCTCCATTTGCATCATATTTTCGTCCAAACTAAAATAAAAAAATAAATAAAAAATAAATAAAAAAATAAAAATAATAATATAATATTAAAAAAAATATTGAGGACAATGTCTGATCTAGGTTGGGGGGTATAGGATTCGAATTTTTGAAGAAATTTTTCGCATTTTCACATTTTTAAGTGAATTTAAAAAAAAAAGTGAATTTCAAAAAAAAAAAACCTAATTTCTATGCTTTAGTGCTGAAATGATAAACACACAAAATATATAAAATCTAAAAAGCCCAATAACTAGTCAGGAGTAAGTCAATTTGAGTTTTTTTTATTAAAAATTCTTTTAGCGAGTTGTAAGATAATTTTTACTTTGGAATTTCACAACACACATGGCCTGCACTTCTAAGGATTAGGTTCAACATTATGTTGTTAAGTCTGGTAGCAACCTTGAGTCCTGATGAATCATACCTATCTAATTCACTATTTAAAAAAAAAGGGTGAATTTAGTCAGGTACATCGAAAAGGGCTACCTATTGTCAAAGGTCAGCGGACTTGTAATGAGGAACCCGAGCATAGGTCCGTAGGGGAGTCTTGATGTCCAACACCTTACGCCATCTGGTGTGGGAGTGTTGACTGAGTGCTCGCTACACGGAGGAATCATTACAAGAGTAAAAGTGCGTAATTTATAAATCTCAAAAAAAAAAGAGAAAAAGAAAAAGAGAAAAAAAATATAATATTGACCTTGAAAAAGACGATAGTGTGAAAGCCGTCGTTGTAAAAATTCGAGTAAACTGGAATATTACAGATAAAGCCCATGAGGTATTAAAGTAAACATCCACAACTCTCGAAATCCTGCAAGATAGGGTGATTTTGAATCAGTGAATAGGTCTTATCTGACCAATTCTTGGGACCTACTAGCTTTAGCAGTATTTTGGGGAATCTAAAGCCTTAGCTTGTGTATGGTCCATATATCACCGAGCACCCAAGTATAAATTAGCCTTACAACTCTCTAATAGAAACTTAATAACTTCAACTTAAATTGCATACTGACCTAGGATTTGGGCTGACTTAGTAATTAAAACTTTGTGTGCTTTTAAAATTCTTGGCACTTATGCATTTGAAATTAGATTTTATAAATTAATAAAATAAATTCTTTCGACTACAGTTTGTGGGTACCTGAGCCGAAAATCCTCACGAGACAAAACTCGTCCACTAGGGCCACCTAGGGGTTTAAAGCCTTATTGCATATGGTAAATGCAATCGCGATTCCTGCGAAAGTGAGTTAGCTTTTATTTTGCTTGAGGACTAGCAAAATGTAGGTTGGGGGGTGTGATAAGTGCTAAATAATGCATAAATTAATATCTTATTCATAGCACTTATCATTATTTTAATTCATATATTTTATAAATTCAACTAAAAAATGTGTTACCTTCATCATTGCATAAATTATTCAAGTTTTACTTATTTACTGATTGAGTCTAATGTATGCAGGTTGAGTCAAGTTTATTAGGGATTATTCCTGGACCTAAACCACATGCACCCCGCAAATCAAGACTCTCTCAGATTCTGACACAACCATCTTACCAACTGAATAGGATCACATCCCCTGTATCAAACACCCATTTCTCCGTGACACAACTCCACGTTTCCACCCAGCTTCTTCCACTAGATCCCAGCATCCCAAATTCATCTCGCATCCACGTCATCCTTCCCACGCTCACATCTAAACTTCCCCTCACGTCCGAGTTTCTTCCACATCGAGTTCATCCTTATCCCACGGATCCTTCCACGAATAGAACCGTCCCAAGTTCATCAGCCCTCTTCCCTCGTCACTCCGTTTCTTCCGGATTGATCCCAACTCCACACTCCCAGAACCAAGTTCAGATCCCATCCTCTCCACGATAGCTTCTTCCCGAGCTTATCCTCCGTTATATCCCAACTGCCAACCTCATCCCAGATCTTCCAGCTCTCATCCTCTTCCGATAACCTTCTTCTCCCACGAATGAATTCCAAGCAAGCTTCATCTCAACTGACAACCGAATCCAAACTCCCTCCTATTCGGTTTAATTGGCCACGGAAGAATCCCCTGATTCGGAACAAGTTCTTCCCAACCGAATCCTCAAGTTCTTTTCTCAGGAGGGATAAGCCTTCCAAAACGCCCAGATCTCATCCCGTTTGGAACGGAGTCCCATCGTCCATGGATAAAGTTCAGGAATTCAACTCCTTCCGCATCCAAAGAACAACCATCCGAGATCTTCTCAAAAGCCTACAGCCGCATCCCAAAGCCGCTTCATCCAAACATCCCCTGTTTCACGTGTCTTCATCCCCAACTCTTCCGGATCACTCCCAAACGGCATCAGCTCTCATCAGCGGAACAGAGATCCCAGCGAATCAAATCAAGCAACAAATCCTCAGCTTCATCCAGCTTCAATCCATCCTTATCGCAACGTGAAACGCGGAAGAAGAGAGAGGGGATGCTGAGCCTATAAAAGGCCCAGGCGTGAACCGAGAAAGGCATTCCTCCTCTTCCCCACGAGGGGAGGGGGCTGATCCCATTCCTTCTTCCCCCACCGGGGGGGAGGCTTCTCCCATCTCCTCAGAGGCCAAATTCACGACGGGGAGAAGAAGAGCTCGGGTTCACAGGCTGAATCCCATAGAGCCAGGAGAGAGAAACCTTTTGGGTATTTTGGGAATATTTCCCAAAGGAAGAAATAAAGAAGGAAGGACCTGCTGCTGCTGTGCTGCTGCCGCCGTCCACCACTGCATGGAAGCCTGATCTCTTCTCCGGGGCTGGATGCAGCCCTAACAAAGGAACACGGGTTTTATATTTTATTTTATATTCTTGGGGTTGTATGAACTTATTGTTTTTAATGGATATATTCTTTTGAATCATATTTAATTTCTGTGATTTTAAGTATGATGTTCGTACAACTGTTCTTCATGATCACTAAGTAAATATAAGATAGTCCATGCTTAGGGAAGATGCGATGTGCTGCCACCTTAGATTAGGGTAGACATTTCATGCCTACTGAAGATGGATTATGCCCAAATTACTTTTGTGAATTTTTATTTAAATGCTTATTAGGCTTGTAGCCAATTTGCATGTTAATCCAAGAATGAAATAAAATATAAATAACCCTTGTTCTGATGTTAGTAGTGAATTCCTTGCCCTAGGTTCTCCTAAACTGATATCCCTTTAATTGCATTTTCTTTTATGGAATTGTTTAGTTTAATAGTCTTCACAAATTCATCATTTTAAATATTTTTATTTTAAGAAAAACAACTATACCCCAATCCCTGTGGATCGATACCCGTAATCACTATCCTACTAGATACGTGCTATTGCGTGGTCTTTAAAGTTGACTATAAATTTTTGGCGCCGTTGCCGGGGATTGGTAGCATAGTTGTTTTTCTTTTTATTAAAAAAAAAATTTTTTTTTCAAAAAAAAACAAAATTCAAAAAAAAAGTAAAATAAAAATAGTTTCTATTTTTACTTTCTTTATCCCCTTCTTCTCTCTTACTAATTTTTGATTTTTCCTGGTATCATTTGATCAGGAACCGAAGGGGAAGTTTGAAACAATCAGAAAGGGAACGGCTGAAAAAGAAATACTGTAAAGGTTTGCTTTAAAAATTGCTGGAGAAATTCCTCTTGGTAACATCTGAACCTTTCTTATTTAAATTGATTCCCAATTAGCCTGAAATTTTGTGGTGATTGTTTGATTTTAATTTCAGCAAAAGTGTGAATGCATGCTTGATACACATACACCAATTGATCCGCACATAGTAAGGGCAATCACCCCAACAAGATAAGAACTGGATTTCATCACCAGATTCTTGCCCAAATTAGGTGAATCAATTCTCACATAGCTATCATGTTAAATAAAATCAATTAGACGTTGGCCCCTAGGGACATTCGAGCTCAATAGGACGAAGATCACCGAAAGTTGCACCAATTTCGCTCTGTGGCTCAGTTGATGTCTAGGCAAGCTTTGTCCCAAGGGAGACAGTTCATCTGTTCAAGGCAAGTGGTTTTTAAGTGGGACCTTTGCAACGCATCGTGACCCCCCCACTTACCTGGGAGCTTACCTGGTCAACTCAGTTCATTAGACCGGATTGGAGGCTTAGGTGCCCTCTTCAAACCAGTTAGGAGCTGTCTAGTGATTTTAGGGCAAACATGAGGAATTGATGTGTTTTTCTTTTAATGCATGCTTAACTGCACCTGATGCGTCTGGCTGAAGACGTTAACTTAGCGCTTGTTGGGAGGCAACCCAATTCTCGTAGGTTATTTTTGCATATTTTTTTGTTGTATTTTTTTTCAGGTGTCCTCATATTACTGATGCAACTACGGTAAAATGCTTCTATCCTCCATTTGCATCATATTTTCGTCCAAACTAAAATAAAAAAATAAATAAAAAATAAATAAAAAAAATAAAAATAATAATATAATATTAAAAAAAATATTGAGGACAATGTCTGATCTAGGTTGGGGGGTATAGGATTCGAATTTTTGAAGAAATTTTTCGCATTTTCACATTTTTAAGTGAATTTTAAAAAAAAAGTGAATTTAAAAAAAAAAAACCTAATTTCTATGCTTTAGTGCTGAAATGATAAACACACAAAATATATAAAATCTAAAAAGCCCAATAACTAGTCAGGAGTAAGTCAATTTGAGTTTTTTTTATTAAAAATTCTTTTAGCGAGTTGTAAGATAATTTTTACTTTGGAATTTCACAACACACATGGCCTGCACTTCTAAGGATTAGGTTCAACATTATGTTGTTAAGTCTGGTAGCAACCTTGAGTCCTGATGAATCATACCTATCTAATTCACTATTTAAAAAAAAAGGGTGAATTTAGTCAGGTACATCGAAAAGGGCTACCTATTGTCAAAGGTCAGCGGACTTGTAATGAGGAACCCGAGCATAGGTCCGTAGGGGAGTCTTGATGTCCAACACCTTACGCCATCTGGTGTGGGAGTGTTGACTGAGTGCTCGCTACACGGAGGAATCATTACAAGAGTAAAAGTGCGTAATTTATAAATCTCAAAAAAAAAAGAGAAAAAGAAAAAGAGAAAAAAAATATAATATTGACCTTGAAAAAGACGATAGTGTGAAAGCCGTCGTTGTAAAAATTCGAGTAAACTGGAATATTACAGATAAAGCCCATGAGGTATTAAAGTAAACATCCACAACTCTCGAAATCCTGCAAGATAGGGTGATTTTGAATCAGTGAATAGGTCTTATCTGACCAATTCTTGGGACCTACTAGCTTTAGCAGTATTTTGGGGAATCTAAAGCCTTAGCTTGTGTATGGTCCATATATCACCGAGCACCCAAGTATAAATTAGCCTTACAACTCTCTAATAGAAACTTAATAACTTCAACTTAAATTGCATACTGACCTAGGATTTGGGCTGACTTAGTAATTAAAACTTTGTGTGCTTTTAAAATTCTTGGCACTTATGCATTTGAAATTAGATTTTATAAATTAATAAAATAAATTCTTTCGACTACAGTTTGTGGGTACCTGAGCCGAAAACCCTCACGAGACAAAACTCGTCCACTAGGGCCACCTAGGGGTTTAAAGCCTTATTGCATATGGTAAATGCAATCGCGATTCCTGCGAAAGTGAGTTAGCTTTTATTTTGCTTGAGGACTAGCAAAATGTAGGTTGGGGGGTGTGATAAGTGCTAAATAATGCATAAATTAATATCTTATTCATAGCACTTATCATTATTTTAATTCATATATTTTATAAATTCAACTAAAAAATGTGTTACCTTCATCATTGCATAAATTATTCAAGTTTTACTTATTTACTGATTGAGTCTAATGTATGCAGGTTGAGTCAAGTTTATTAGGGATTATTCCTGGACCTAAACCACATGCACCCCGCAAATCAAGACTCTCTCAGATTCTGACACAACCATCTTACCAACTGAATAGGATCACATCCCCTGTATCAAACACCCATTTCTCCGTGACACAACTCCACGTTTCCACCCAGCTTCTTCCACTAGATCCCAGCATCCCAAATTCATCTCGCATCCACGTCATCCTTCCCACGCTCACATCTAAACTTCCCCTCACGTCCGAGTTTCTTCCACATCGAGTTCATCCTTATCCCACGGATCCTTCCACGAATAGAACCGTCCCAAGTTCATCAGCCCTCTTCCCTCGTCACTCCGTTTCTTCCGGATTGATCCCAACTCCACACTCCCAGAACCAAGTTCAGATCCCATCCTCTCCACGATAGCTTCTTCCCGAGCTTATCCTCCGTTATATCCCAACTGCCAACCTCATCCCAGATCTTCCAGCTCTCATCCTCTTCCGATAACCTTCTTCTCCCACGAATGAATTCCAAGCAAGCTTCATCTCAACTGACAACCGAATCCAAACTCCCTCCTATTCGGTTTAATTGGCCACGGAAGAATCCCCTGATTCGGAACAAGTTCTTCCCAACCGAATCCTCAAGTTCTTTTCTTAGGAGGGATAAGCCTTCCAAAACGCCCAGATCTCATCCCGTTTGGAACGGAGTCCCATCGTCCATGGATAAAGTTCAGGAATTCAACTCCTTCCGCATCCAAAGAACAACCATCCGAGATCTTCTCAAAAGCCTACAGCCGCATCCCAAAGCCGCTTCATCCAAACATCCCCTGTTTCACGTGTCTTCATCCCCAACTCTTCCGGATCACTCCCAAACGGCATCAGCTCTCATCAGCGGAACAGAGATCCCAGCGAATCAAATCAAGCAACAAATCCTCAGCTTCATCCAGCTTCAATCCATCCTTATCGCAACGTGAAACGCGGAAGAAGAGAGAGGGGATGCTGAGCCTATAAAAGGCCCAGGTGTGAACCGAGAAAGGCATTCCTCCTCTTCCCCACGAGGGGAGGGGGCTGATCCCATTCCTTCTTCCCCCACCGGGGGGGAGGCTTCTCCCATCTCCTCAGAGGCCAAATTCACGACGGGGAGAAGAAGAGCTCGGGTTCACAGGCTGAATCCCATAGAGCCAGGAGAGAGAAACCTTTTGGGTATTTTGGGAATATTTCCCAAAGGAAGAAATAAAGAAGGAAGGACCTGCTGCTGCTGTGCTGCTGCCGCCGTCCACCACTGCATGGAAGCCTGATCTCTTCTCCGGGGCTGGATGCAGCCCTAACAAAGGAACACGGGTTTTATATTTTATTTTATATTCTTGGGGTTGTATGAACTTATTGTTTTTAATGGATATATTCTTTTGAATCATATTTAATTTCTGTGATTTTAAGTATGATGTTCGTACAACTGTTCTTCATGATCACTAAGTAAATATAAGATAGTCCATGCTTAGGGAAGATGCGATGTGCTGCCACCTTAGATTAGGGTAGACATTTCATGCCTACTGAAGATGGATTATGCCCAAATTACTTTTGTGAATTTTTATTTAAATGCTTATTAGGCTTGTAGCCAATTTGCATGCTAATCCAAGAATGAAATAAAATATAAATAACCCTTGTTCTGATGTAAGTGGTGAATTTCTTGCCCTAGGTTCTCCTAAACTGATATCCCTTTAATTGCATTTTCTTTTATTGAATTGTTTAGTTTAATAGTCTTCACAAATTCATCATTTTAAATATTTTTATTTTAAGAAAAACAACTATACCCCAATCCCTGTGGATCGATACCCGTAATCACTATCCTACTAGATACGTGCTATTGCGTGGTCTTTAAAGTTGACTATCAAAGGGTTTTAAAGTGTCATTTGAATCTTCACTATGCATAATTAGTAGTCCAGTTGACAATGAGATCATACTTACGGGACATAGGCATGGAAATGTTTACATGGTAGATCTTGATGATCTCACCATGAAGGATGGCCAATGTCTTGTAGCCATGGATCCCAAAGTTAATGAGACTAGTTGGTTATGGCATCGTAGGTTAGGGCATGCTAGCATGGATTTAATTTCTAAATTGATTACAAAAGATCTAGTCAAAGGACTACCAAAAATAGACTTTGAAAAGAACAAAATTTGTGCTGCATGCCAATTAGGGAAACAAACAAGAAGTTCTTTCAAGTCTAAGAACATAGTCTCAACATCAAAACTCCTAGAACTAATTCACATGGATTTGTTTGGACCCACTAGAACTGCTAGTCTAGGGGGTAAGAAATTTGGTCTTGTAATTGTTGATGATTTTTCACGTTTTACATGGGTTTCATTTCTTGCACATAAAGATGAGTCCTTTCCCGCTTTTATCAAGTTTCATAATAGAATTTCGAATGAACTCAATCTTAAACTAAAAGCAATTAGGAGTGATCATGGTACCGAGTTTGAAAATCAGCACTTTGAAAAGTTTTGTGACGAAAATGGTATCAATCACAATTTCTCGGCCCCTAGGACACCCCAACAAAATGGGGTGGTAGAAAGGAAGAATCGCACACTAGCAGATATGGCTCGTACCATGTTGTGCGAATCAGATCTACCAAAATACTTTTGGGCTGAAGTAATAAATACTGCATGTCACATTTTAAACCGTGCATTAGTTAGATCTATTTTAAAGAAAACACCCTATGAGTTAATGAAAAATAAGAAGCCCAATATAAGCTACTTTCATGTGTTCAGTTGTAGGTGTTTTATTTTAAACAATGGAAAGGACAATCTAAGTAAATTTAGTGCCAAATCAGATGAGGGGATCTTCTTAGGTTATTCCTCATCTAGTAGAGCATACAGGGTCTTCAACAAGAGAACTCTCGTTGTTGAAGAATCCATACATGTTGTCTTTGATGAAGCTAATGGAGATTCTTCTAGAAAAGAAGAAGATAATGATGCAGGTATACTTGAAGACAGAATGAAGGAGTTCTCCATACAAGACAAACAACTTGAGGATGAAGTCAAGGAAGATACAATTCAGCAAGATGAAGAAGATTAACCCCAAGCAACAAATCAAGATCTTCCGAGGGAATGGAGGTATGCACATGGTCATCCAAGGGATCTAATCCTTGGTGATCCCTCGCAAGGGGTAAGAACAAGATCCTCTCTAAGAAATACTAGTAATTATCTTGCTTTCGTTTCACAAATAGAGCCTAAATCACTAGAAGAAGCCGAAAAAGATGATAATTGGATGAATGCTATGCAAGAGGAATTAAATCAATTTGAAAGAAATCAAGTTTGGACTTTAATGAAAAGACCCCCTAATGTTTCAATTATAGGCACCAAATGGGTATATAGAAATAAACTAGATGAAGATGGAGTAGTAATAAGAAACAAAGCTAGGTTAGTGGCCAAAGGCTATAATCAGGAGGAAGGAATAGATTTTGATGAAACTTTTGCTCCTGTTGCTAGGTTAGAGGCTATTAGACTACTTTTGGCATATGCATGCTTCATGGACTTTAAACTCTATCAAATGGATGTAAAAAGTGCATTTCTAAATGGTTATATAATGGAGGAAGTTTATGTAGGACAACCTCCAGGCTTTGAAAACCACTTACATCCAGATTACGTTTATAAATTGCATAAAGCATTGTATGGGCTTAAGCAAGCTCCTAGGGCATGGTATGAAAGATTAAGTAATTTCCTAATTGAAAATAAATTTAAGAGAGGAAATGTAGACAAAACCCTCTTCATTAAAAGAAAAGGAAATGACTTATTGCTTGTGCAAATTTATGTGGATGATATAATTTTTGGTGCTACTAATGATAGTCTTTGTCAAGAGTTTGCCAAGCTTATGCAGGGAGAATTTGAAATGAGCATGATGGGTGAGCTCAACTTCTTCCTTGGGCTACAAATAAAACAATCAGAGGAAGGCATCTTCATCAGTCAATCCAAATATATCAAGAAAATGTTGGAAAAATTCAAGATGAATGATGCAAAGGAAATTAGCACACCCATGGGCTCAAGTTGCAAGCTTGACAAAGATGAAAAAGGTAAAAGTATAGACTGCAAATTGTACAGAGGTATGATAGGCTCTTTACTTTACCTTACTGCTAGTAGGCCAGATATATTATTCAGTGTTTGCATGTGTGCTAGATACCAAGCATGTCCTAAGGAATCACACTTGCAAGCTGTTAAAAGAATTTTTAGATATCTAGTAGGGACATCTAATGTAGGCTTATGGTATTCTAAACAATCTGACATAAATTTAATTGCTTATTCCGATGCTGATTTTGCCGGGTGCAAACTCGACAGAAAAAGCACAAGTGGCACATGTCAATTCTTGGGTGCTAATTTGGTTTCTTGGTTTAGCAAGAAACAGAATTCAGTCGCCTTGTCCACAGCTGAGGCTGAGTACATTGCAGCTGGAAGCTGTTGTGCCCAAGTTCTTTGGATTAAGCAACAACTTGAAGACTTCGGTATCAAAATGGACAACATACCAATTAAATGTGATAATACAAGTGCAATCAATTTAACAAAAAATCCTGTCCAACACTCTAAATCAAAGCATATAGAAATTAGGCATCACTTTATTAGGGATCATGTGCTGAAAAATGATGTGATGATTGAATATGTATGTACTGAAAATCAATTGGCCGATATCTTTACAAAGCCCCTTTGTAAAGATAGGTTCAACTTCTTAAGGAATGCTTTGAGCTTGTATGATCCTAGCAAATAAATTCAACTTGTATTGCAATGCTTTGCTACTCAAGCTAGTAATCCACCTCAAGGTCAACATAAGTGAAAGCATGAATCCATCTAAGCTAAATGACGAACTGTTTGACTTTCCGGAGGATGGTTACCCTCCCTTGGACTCTTCATAGAGATATTTTCAGAGCCTATTTCATAGGTATTCGAAATTTGGTCAAACATTCCTCATTTCAACATTAATAATTCAAAAATCATTATCAAACCTCTATAGGATGTATTATTAAGGGGGAGGATCACAAACAAACTCATTCTGTATTCACCAAAAGAAATCATATTGATTAGTGTGATTAAATGAAACAAATTAGAAAAAGATAAAAATCAGTCTGAAATTTTTCAGTGCCGGATACGTCTCTGGCAAATCGCAGAGACGTCCCCCCGGTGAGACGTCTCGCCTTAGTCGCGGAGACGTCTCGGGGACCGAATGAGGGTTTTTAAAATAGGTCGAAACAGCTCGAGCCGACCCGAGCTATCCCTTTCATCCCCGACAAAAACAAAAACCCTAGCCTCCATTTTCTCTCCAACACAAACCCTAGCCTCTTTCTCCTCATTTCTCTAGGTTTTCCATTCAATGGCACCTAAAAGAGCTAGGAGGACTGGTGGGAGGCGTCCTAGGGCAGCGACCGACGGTGAGGAACGGAGGGAAGAGCCTTCCGCGCCGTCTCCTCCGGTTGCTCCGCCAACCGCGACCATTTCCTGTGCGAATCGCACAGTAACCACTGGAAGGTACATAGATTTTCATTTTCTAGATAGTGAGGGGTTCTCTATTGGAGAGAGACTCCGTGCCCAAGGTTGGGAACACCTTTGTACCCTCAATACATCGACCTACCCCGGCCTGGTTAGAGAACTATTTAGCAATATGGCCTTAGGGGACTTAGGGTACACTGCATATGTCCGGGGGACATTGGTAGAAATTAATGAGGATGTCCTATCTAGTGTCTTGCAAATTCCTAAAGACGGTGAGGCTCCGACCTCACATCCCCAAAGGAAAATAGCCCTAAACTTGCTTTTAGGACGAGAGGACTGCGACCCTCTCGATGTGGTTAACTCCCAAGACCTGAATGCCGAGATGAGACTCCTTTTGAGTATTGTCAACCGAGTCTTATTTCCTAAAACCGGCCGCTTTGATTTTGTTTCGGAGTGAGACCTAGTTATCATGCACCACATCCTACTAGGGATTCCCCTAAACCTCCCTAGACTTATGTTGAACTACATTGCTACATGTCATAGGTATTCTAGGTTTAGCATACCTTATGGGATGATCCTTACCCTACTCTTCAAACATTTCAAAGTACCCATTCCAGAAAATGAGCCTGCAAAACCCTTGAGAAACACCGACTATTATAATGAGAGCACAATGCGAAGAATGGAGTTTCACAAGGTAGATGGGTCATGGGTCAAGGTACCAAAGAGAAAAGCTCAAACCCTAGAGCCTGAGATCCCACTTCAGGAGCCTGATCACCACTCTCCTCCACATAGCCACATGGACTTTCCTGATGTACCCTCCAGCTCAGCTGGACCTTCCACATACATGCCACCACCTCCTCCAGTCAGTGGGCCCTACTCCCTATCAGAAGACCAGATGCGCACTTTAGCATCTGTTATTTGCCAGCAGATGAGGGAGGAGATGAGATCAATGATCTCTACTGAGTTGGCCCCCATCAGAGCCTTACATGAAGGGATTCTACAAGAGCTGAAGGAAATTAGAGCTCAGATAGAAGCTACAGCGCAAGAACTAGTTAGTGTGAATGCCACCCAAGCCTTCAGATCAATTGAGCTACAAGACAGCTTGAGGACCATTTCAAATAGCCTTCAAGAACTGACAAGCCCTGGAGGTAATGTGGGCACTGTGGTTGCCCAACTTCGAGGAAGAATTGAAAGGGCAAGCATTGAATTTGAAGCACTAGTGGCAGCCTTTCATCAGTCCCAGGGAGAGCAGTTCAAAACATTACTAGATTCCATCAATGCATTTATAGATGCAGCTTGTAGGGCTTATGAGCAACGTCGCCGATGAGGGACATTTTGCAGACATCTAGAGTTCTTCTTTTGTAAACCCTAGGCTCATTTTGAAACACTTTTTGTATTAGAAATGAATACTTGTAATGATCTCCTCTTTTAACTTTGTAATGACTTCAAAGGTTTACAATGATATATGAATGACATACAATTTCTTTTGAAACCTTGTGTACATTTCTGACTCTGTGTATGTGATTCTATGATGTGCCTTAAAGATCTCATAACATACCTTAAGTGCTCAAATTTGACACAATTTATGAATGCATACAAAACAGGGGGAGCACATCTTGTGGTAACTATTTTAAACAAAAAGAGGAGTCTGAAATGAATTCCAGAACAAAGGGGGAGTGGTATGAATGACTGAATTCATTAATAAAAATAACTTGGACGGGGGGAGCAATAACTTGAATACCCTTGAGTGGTTCATGGTACTATGCTGAATTTTACTAGAAAGTATGCTTTAAGCACCTAAGGATAATTTGTCCCCTTCATTGTTGATGACAAAAAGGGGGAGTAGAAAAACACATTTGTAGAACCAATATATGAAATGCAAAATACAAAATTTACAATCATACTCGAAAGTTGAATTAGAAGAGTTAAAATTGAAGAATATTGGCTTTAAGATAATTGCCCTTCTGAAAAAGAAAGGGGGAGTCAAAAAGGAACTTAGCTCTCAATTGTCTTTAGCATCCATCTACATTTTAACTTGATTGAAATTCAGTAGATATGCTAAAATTGCCTAAGAGCTACTAAGATCAATTTTATGCATAAGGATAGAACTGAAAATTGACTATTTTGAATTATGCACATTGTATCTAGCTCTAATTAAAACATTAGACTTGTACATCTGATCAAATACTGTGTATATGTTTAAATTTTGAATTTTGCATATACTCAGTGTTTTGTCATCATCAAAAAGGGGGAGATTGTTGACCCCCTAATGGATTTTGATGAATACAAAACACTAGAGTATAATTCCATTTATCTTAACAATTTACTTGAGAATTTTAGGTGTTTAATTAAGAATATTGTTAAGAAATGTCTAGGCAAGTTCCCATAATTTTTATGAATTTATTGAAGAATTTTTTAAGTTGAAGAAAACAGATCAGGGACAGCCGAGACGTCTCCGGTTTGTCCCAGAGACGTCTCTGGCACAAACAGGAAGAACTGGCACGTCGGGAGACGTCCCCGGCACCTGGCGAGGCGTCTCGCAGGGTCGGAGTCGACTCTCTCAGTAGCGGAGTCGACTCTCTCAGTGGCGGCAGAAAGGCTGATTTCAAGAGATGCGCGCGAGCCGTCTCCACAGGACGAGGAGTCGTCCCCGCAAGTAAAAAGCAGACTTTCCGAGTCGTCCCCGAGGTAGCGGAGTCGGCTCTCTCAGGGTATTCCAGAGGATGTCTTTTTCAGTGATAAGGCAGCAGAGACGTCCCCTGAAAGAGCGGAGTCGACTCTCTCAGAGAATTCTAGAAGACATGTTTTTCGGAGATATAACGGCGGAGTCGTCCCCAAGGCAGCGGAGTCGTCCCCATGCAAAAAGCGCAAACAAGCCGAGACGTCCCCGTAAAGCGCCGAGGCGACCCTCTCAAAAAAATAGAAAAATAAGGATTCAAACCGTTCATCATCGGAGTCGCCCCCGTAAAGCGCCGAGTCGACCCCAAACATCGTCAAAAGTAAAATCTTACAGCCGAGACGTCTCGCGATGAAGCGGAGACGTCTCCGGAGCGCCTGGGACGCGACTGACAACTTTTGCAGGTTTGGTTTGAATTTCAAATCTCTTTAACTTTATCTCTAACGGCTATATTTGCTTTTTGGGCTATAAAAGGGAGCTCTTAAGTGATTTCCAACAACTTCTCAAAAACCCAACACAAGATCATTCAAGAGAGAAGAAAGAAAAAGAGGTTCAAGGGAGTTAGTGCATTCAAGTGAAGAAATCAAGTGCCTTCAAGCTTCCCAAGTGATTTCGTGCTCAACTACTCTCTTCCGCTAGGCATTCAAAGCTCACATTCAAGCCAGCGCGATCCACATCGGAAGAACCACCATTTCCCACGCTTCCAACGGCTAAAAGGGTTCTTCCGGGTTTCATTGTTTATCATTGTTATATTTGCTTATTTAGAGCTTTCAAATCTTTTGTAAAACTTTTTCAATATTGTGCTTGTTCCAGTCAAGGGACTTGGAACAAGGGAAAGGCGTCCCAAGCCTAGGTGAAATTGGGGGTTTTAGGGTTCGTTGTTAGCCCGGTGTAAAACAACGAGTTGGGTAGTGCACTCGCAAAACTACCGTACTGTAATCTTGGATTATAGTGGAAATTCCCAAAGGTGCTTTGGGGAGTGGATGTAGGAGCAGTGGAAGCTCCGAACCACTATAAAAGCTTGTGTTTGCGATTGTCTGTTTTCATACCTTTATTTTTACTTTAGCTCATACATTTGTGTGTTTTATTAGACAAAAAGTTTTAAAACACCCAATTCACCCCCCTCTTGGGTGACCATCTCTGGGCAACAGAGCCCGGAAAACAATCCAACTGTAATCCGCGGGATTATAGTGAATTCCCAAGGGGTCGCTTGGGGAGTGGACGTAGGTGCTAAGGAGAGCACCGAACCACTATACTTTGTGTTGTTTGTATTGTGATTTGTTTTAGCTTACTAATCATTCATTTAACTTAAGTAAGTTAGTTAAATTTAAAAGAAACCAATTCACCCCCCCCTCTTGGCTTGTCACCTTGGGCAACAAGCACTCCATCCCAGCTACTCGTGAAGCTCAGTTGATCGCGTCTGCCTTCTTCTTCCATCCCGTCGATCCCGCGGCCAGCCTTCCGGATTCGAAGCATCATTCACGTCCAGCCAATCGTCCACCTCCCGCTTCCAATCCGGCACCCAAAGAAGGGAGGAGCAACGATGCGGCATCCGTGGCCCAAAGAAGGAAGTCCGCACCTCCCTTCCGCGATCCGCCCAGCCGATCCCTGCTTCCGCGATCTGAATCCCAGCCCCACAGCCACCGTGTCAGCCGTCCGCGTCTCTTCCGGAGCTGATCCAGCCTCTACCGCATCTCCAAGGGCTTATAAGAAGAGGGGAGGAGAAACAAAGAAAGGAGCTCTCGGCTGGGTGTGCTCGGTTGGATTGGAGGCCAAGAAACAGAGGAAGAAGAGAGGGGTCGGCTGGTCTGGGGAAGAAGAAACAGAGAGGAGTGTTCATGCTCTGTTTTCAAACAGAGCACAGTGCTTTGTTTTGTTTTTTTTATTTTTTTTTTCTTTTCATGTTTAGTTTTATTTTTAAGAGCAATGTTTTATGTTAGTTTTATTTTAATTAAGAGCAATGTGTTGTTTTTAGTCTAAATTTTAATTGAGAGCAATGTAATTTGAGTTTGAGTTTTAATTGAGAACAATGTTTTAAGTTTTAACTTTAGAGAATTTTATTTTGGTGGAGAGTTTTACTTTTAAGATTTTATTTATGCAATCTTTTAATTTCTTTTTTATACAATACATTAAATCTTCCTTTATGCAATTTATGTTCGCTTCAATCTTCTTGTTTTTATCCATTTTAATTTATGCCAAAGCTCTTCTTTGATTAGTTAAATATATAAATGCTCTTTGAATCTAAGTACATGTCTTCTAGTTAATTTTAATTAATAATCATTCGCCGGTAGACTAGAGAATCTATCATCATCCCCGACATAATATTTTTCTTTTGTTATTCAAAAATCGATTTTGAATCCGAGTGAATGTTCTAATTTTTATGCAACTCAATCGCCTTCCTGTGGATCGACCTCTTACAACCACTATTCTTCGAGTAGAACAGGTAAGAGTAAAATTAATTTAAACTTTGTTTGTCAGTTCTAACAATGATCTGTTTAGCATATTTTTAGTTAGACAGATATCGAAAAATAGAATTTTGGTGCCGTTGCCGGGAGGAGGACGGCGTGATTGCTTGGGCGCTGGATGAAGAAGATCACGGCTTGCTGATTTGGGAAGGAAGGAGACGCTGCGGGATGAGCTGGAGGAGCCGGAAGCGTTGGGAGGAGACGCGTGGATCACTGGAGGAGCGGACATCGGTCTTGATGCATCGCGGGAGAAAAGGAGATGGGAGGCTGAGACGGCGGCTTGATATTTGTTGGAGCTCGGAATTCCTTCTTTGGACTATGGTTGAGAGGCAATGATGGCGTGATTCGTGGACGGCTGGGAGGAGAAACGGGTGTGGGAGGCTTGATCACGGAGGAGGAAGGAGACGCGCATGATGACTGGGCGCTGTGCTTTTCACTGCGTGAAGAACGCGGGCTGCTGGCACGGTGGCGTGTATCACGGGATGAAAGGAAGATGCTGGCTGATTTGGAAGGCGATCTGATGGATGGCGAGATGGCTGGGCGTTGTGCTTGGATCACGCTGTAGTTGGAGAAGAAAATGAGATCACGGGTCATCTGTTCTGACTGGAGGTCAATTGCAAGTCTTTCAAGTCATGGGTCACCCAGCACCTCATAGTTATGATATGGCCAAATTAGATTTACCCAAAATTATTTCCCAAAAGCACAAAAGAAATGGACCCGATTTGGATCCGAACCCGACTCGGACCCGACCCGATCTTCAACCGGGTCGGATCTAGGAAGGGATCCTTCTGAAGTCAATTTTGTACTCAATATGCATTTTATCTCTAATTTATGAAAATCTGTGTCAAACCCAAATATAATATTAATCCAATGAATTTATCATTATCGATTAACAATAACACTAATTTAGGTGACATGTAGGTCGCACTTTTGTGCTCTCATCAAAGCCTAATAAGCATTTAAATAGAAATTCACAAAAGCAATTTGGGAATAATCCATCTTCAGTTAGAATGAAATGTCTATCCTAAACTAATGTGGCAGGACACTGCATCTTCCTTAAGCATGAACTATCTTATATTTACTTAGTGATCATGAAGAACAATTGTATAAACTTCACATATAAAATCACAGAAATTAAACGTGAGATAAAAGAAGATATCCATTAAAAATAATAAGTTCATACAACCCCAAGAATAAAAATAAAAAATACAAAATTCTTATCCTTTTGTTAGGGCTGCATCCAGCCCTAGAGAGAAGATCAGCCTTCCATGGAGTTGTGGGCGACAGCAGCAGTGGCACAGCAGCGGGCTTCCATTTGCATCACGATCGGCTCCTTTCCCTCAGCACTTCATTCTTATTTTTTTGTATATGGGAAGTTATTCCCAAAATATCCAAACCTCTCTCCCTCCTTGTTGCCCAAGGTGACAAGCCAAGAGGAGGGGGGGATGAATTGGTTTCTTTTAATTTTAACTATCTTACTTGTGTTAAATGATGAGTTAGTGAACTTAAACAAATCACAATGCAAACAACAAGAAGTATAGTGGTTCGGTGCTCTCCTTAGCACCTACGTCCACTCCCCAAGCGATCCCTTGGGAATTCACTATAATCCCGCGGATTACAGTTGGATTGTTTTCCGGGCTCACAATCCAAAAACCTTTACACTTTGGTTTTTCGGGTTCACCAAAAACCTATGTTGGTTTTACGGGCTCACCAACGAACCTATGTTGGTTTTCCGGGCTCACCAACGAACCTTTACAATTGGTTTTCCGGGTTCACCAATCAACCTATGTTGGTTTTACGGGCTCACCAACGAACCTATGTTGGTTTTCCGGGCTCACCAACGAACCTTTACAATTGGTTTTTCGGGTTCACCAATCAACCTATTCCGTTGGTTTTGCGGGCTAACCAACCAACCTTTACAAGTAGTTTAATAAACAAAGGAAGAAGATTTAAGCTCCTAGATGAGCAAATATAACAATATAATCTACAAAGAAGAGTTTAGAGAATAGTTATCGCTTGATATGACTTCTCTCTTCTTTGTCAAGGATGCTTCACTCTTCACGGGTGGATGGAGCTCTTAATGACTCTTTGAATCTGCTCAACCACTTTCTTTTGACTCTTGAATGAAGCACTTGAATGAAGAAGATTAGGGCACTTTCTCTTTCTTGTGTACACTTTGATATTCTTTGGAAAGGATGTTCTATCTGATGAATAGTGCCACTTTAAATAGTTTTCTTCATCCATTGGACAAGTCCCAATGGTTAGAATTCAAAAACTAGCCGTTACTCACTGTTGGAAGGACAAAAAGTAATTCTGCAGAACTAGCCGTTATGCTTCTGCCCGTGTTTGGGTCGGCTCAACCTGTCCTTGGGTCGACCCAACTTTCACTTGGGTCGACTCAAACATTCCTTGGGTCGACCCTCTCAGAAACACAGAAACTTGCAATTCAGCCTTCCTTCACTTGGGTCGACCCAACCTTTCTTTGGGTCGACTCAAGGTTCAGTTGGGTCGACTCAACTTCTTCTTGGGTCGACCCTAACAGGGTTTCCAGAGAATCTTTTCTGTCATCTGTTCTGTCTTGCCTTTGGGTCGACCCACTCAGGGTTTGGGTCGACTCAAGCTTGGGTCGACTCAACTTCATCTTGGGTCGACCCTCTCAGTATTTCCAGAGAACCATTTTCTGAGTTGTTTGAGAAGCTTGATGTTTGGGTCGACTCATGCTTTCCTTGGGTCGACCCAACTTACTGTTCATCTGTGCCATTTTTGCAGAAGTGTGCCAAATGCTTTCCTGATGTGCCGGGGTCGACCCAATCATCCTTTGGGTCGACTCAATCCACACTTTGCTGCATCTCAAGGTTAGATTCATTCATATAAACAATGAAATGTATCTTTATCAATTTATACAAATATACTGAGAGTAACAGACTTATAAATGAAGTATCGATTTAACTTATAACATACTCTTGATAATTGCTTGTTAATCATCAAAATAACACTATCATCCTCAATCTCCCCCTTTTTGATATTACAAAATAAAGAGTATGAGCCTATTGATACTTATCTTAAAATTAGTTTTAAAAGGGCTTAACTTGCTGAAATTCAGCTTTTCAAAATATAAGAGTGAAGTCTCCCCCTATATTATTCAAATGTTGCCAATTTGACTTTTTGAATTGCTCCCCCTTTCATTTATAATTCATTAAAGATGAAACTCCAAAAATTTGAGATAAAACATGAGTTTCAGGTTATGTATCGAGATGTGAAAGGTGCGTGCCAAATTCTAAAATTCTATGTGCCAAATTCTGAGATTTGATAGAAATTTTTGATTTGATCATTTTCATTATTACAAATTGCTCCCCCTTAAATGTATATGCTTTCCTATATGATTTTCAATTTGTTTTACAAGTAATTTCTCTTTTCTTACACAATTTCTTATTTCTCCTTGTTATTTCTCTTTCTTTACTTCAACTTCTTATTACTCTTTCTTTACTTCTCCCCCTTTTTGTTATCATCAAATAGGTGCATGGGAAAAGACACAATAAATAACAAACATTCAAACTTCATTGATCAAAATAGGAATATTTTAGTACATTTATGCCAAAAACAAAAGCAATTACAATGTTCCGTAATCAAAGTTTAAAGATATATGATAAACACAAAATACATATAAAAACTAGATATCTAGCCTAGGCTCTAAACAGAATTGCTAATATCAGCCTAGAGAGTATCTAATGGCTGGGATCTAGTCCTCATCCTCCTAGTGTATGTGGCGAGGGGAGGTCTAGCCTGGTGAGACTGTGTCTGGCGTGGAGCCCGATGAGCTGGATGACTCTGTGCCGAAATCTCTGACTCAACAGCTTGTGGCACAGATGGTCCATGGGTCTCTCTCTCTCCGTAGAGCTCCTATCTGCTGCCTCAGATCACTGATCTCAGCAGACATGATGTCTAATCTGCTCGTCAGCCCATCAGTGATAGTCCTCGCCTGAGCTGACATAAGCTCTGTCATCCTATTCCAGAACTCATCTGTATCTCCCGCAGGAACAGATGACGATGGTCCAGCCTCTGAAGGTGCAGTAGGATGATCCATATGCTCCTCATCCTCAGGGATAGGGTCTCCAATATCTGGTGCATCACCCTCTGGTGCATCACCCTGAATCCCTGCTCCAGTATGAATCCACTGCCCGTTCACTTTCTCATAGCCCATGCGTATAAGTGATCGTGCAGTGTATGTATTAGTATGAAGCAGATGCCTGGAGATCTCCCCCTCGACAGATATGTCGTGCTGTCGGAAGATCAAGGTGAGCATCATACCATAAGGTAGGGATACTCTGGAGTTGCAGATCACCTTCCTCATCTGCCTCAGTATCATGGCCGGGAGATTCAGGGGAATACCCTGAATAATGTGCTCCATCACTATAAGATCTCGCTCAGTGATGAGATCGAATCTCCCGCTCTTCGGAAATAAAATCCTATTTATAATACTGAGCAGTAATCTCATTTCAGCAGAAAGAGAGCTAGCTATTACCTTCTCGAAAAAGTCGAAGTTTTCATTTTCCATTATCAACTGTAGGGCTCTCATCTTATTTTCAGGCTTTTCTGGAGTGGCTCCTTCGCAGGAAAGATGAAGTAGCTCACTCAAACTCTCCTCGGAAACTCGAACCCTAACTCCTCGAACTTCCAAAATAAGCCCTCCCATTCCAATTTTAAGGAAGGCATAGAACTTCCGAACTAATCCGGGGTAGATCATCACATCTAGGGAGCAAAGATACTCCCAACCTTGCCTTTGGATCCATTCCCTCAAACGGAACCCTTCTTGATCAAAGAACTCGGAATGGATCCTTCTCCCCGTTGTAACTGGTCTCCCCGCAAATCTTGCAAGTATTACTGAGGGGGAAGGAGGAGGAGGTGGCTCGGCACGTGCCTCACGTTGTGAAGACACTGTAGATGGCTCCGTAGCTTGTCTTTCCTCATGTTGGATCCGTGAGACTCTTCCGGATCTCTTGGCTACGGCTCTTTTGGGTCCCATTTCTCCAAGATCTTAAGGTAATCTACTGTTTGGAGATGTTTGGAGGAGTTTGGAGAGTGGAAAATAGAGTATTCAGAAGAGGACAAGGGCAAACAGTGCCCTAACAATGCTCTCGGGTCCTCCTTTTAACAGTGGGGTCCCGACGTTGGGTCGACTCAAGAATTTTCTTGGGTCGACTCAACGTTGGGTCGACCCTATTCTGGGTTGGGTCGACCTAAGTGCAGAATTTTTTCTTTTCTCTTCCTTATTGCTTCTAAAAATTTTCCTTGCTTCCAATCCTTATAAATTCTTTCTGGGACAATGATACATGAGTAAGGAATCAATAGATGACAAGTTTGACTCATGTTTCATGGGTTTTTAGAAATTGGAGGAATGTATCATGAGACTACTTGCTCCCTTTCATATTTCTTCAATAAAAAGGATCACATATGCCTAATTCCCTCCTTAGCGTGCAGAATCTATCTTCACTCAATGGTTTTGTGAATATGTCGGCTAATTGTTTTTCAGTACATATATGCTCAATACATATGTTTCCATTTTGCACATGATCCCTAATAAAATGATATCGTATTTCTATGTGTTTGGCTTTAGAATGCTGAACCGGATTTTTAGTAAGATTGATGGCACTAGTATTATCACACTTAATAGGAATATTATCTAGCTTAACTCCATAGTCCTCTAGTTGTTGCTTAAGCCATAGTACTTGAGCACAACAACTACCAGCTGCTATATATTCAGCTTCAGCTGTTGATAGTGTCACTGAATTCTGCTTTTTGCTAAACCATGATACTAAGTTGTTTCCTAAAAATTGACATGTGCCACTAGTGCTCTTCCTATCTAATTTGCATCCAGCAAAATCCGCATCTGAGTATGCAAGCAAATCTAGACAAGAGTCTCTTGAGTACCATAAACCAATGTTCGTAGTTCCTCTTAAATATCTCAGGATTCTCTTAACTGCACTTAAATGTGACTCCTTAGGATCTGATTGGTATCTAGCAATATTCCTACACTAAATACGATGTCTGGTCTACTAGCAGTAAGGTAGAGCAAGGATCCAATTAGTCCTCTATAGAGCTTAATATCAATACTCTTCCCTTTTTCATCTTTGTCTAGCTTACTAGTAGGATTCATTGGAGTGCCTACTCCCTTATGATTTTCATTCCCAAACTTCTTTAGTATTTCCTTTGTATACTTAGTTTGATGAATGAAAATGCCTTCTTTAGTTTGTTTGATTTGTAATCCCAGAAAGAAACTTAGTTCTTCCATCAAACTCATTTCGAATTCTCCATGCATTAAATCAGCAAATTCTTTGCAAAGAGTATCATTTGTGGCACCAAAGATTATGTCATCTACATATATTTGTACCACTAATAGATTTTTGTCCTTTCTTTTGAGAAATAGTGTTTTATCTACATTTCCTCTACTAAAGTCATTATTAAGCAGAAATTTGCTTAATCGATCATACCAAGCCCTAGGTGCTTGCTTTAATCCATATAATGCCTTATGTAGTCTAAACACATGATCTGGCAATTCATGATTCTCAAAACCAGGAGGTTGCTCTACATATACTTCCTCCTCAATAAAACCATTTAAGAATGCACTTTTTACATCCATTTGATACAATTTGAAATCCATGAAACATGCAAATGCTAGAAGTAGTCTAATAGCCTCTAATCTAGCTACAGGAGCAAATGTTTCATCAAAATCTATTCCTTCTTCTTGATTGTATCCCTTAGCTACAAGTCTAGCTTTATTTCTTATAACTAACCCATTTTCATCTAATTTATTTCTAAAGATCCATTTTGTTCTAATTACTGAGTTATGTTCTGGTCTTTCAGTTAATATCCATATATTACTTCTTTTGAATTGATTTAATTCTTCTTGCATGGCATTTATCCAATTAGTATCTTTTTCAGCTTCTTCATAAGTCTTAGGTTCTAATTGTGAAACAAAAGCAAGATAATCATTTAGATTTCTAAGAGATGATCGAGTTCTTACCCCTTGAGATGGATCACCAATGATTAAGTCTTTAGGGTGTCCATATGCATACCTCCATTCCTTTGGTAAGTTTTGAGATTGTGGTGGCACGCAATCATCTCCCTTATCTTGAATTGGCACGTCATCAATATTCAACTTTTCAAAGTCGATAATTCCTGTATCATTATCGAGAATATTTTCTTTCCTAGCAGACTCACTATCAGACTCATCAAATATGATATTAACTGACTCTTCCACTACAAGAGTTCTTTTATTGAATACTCTGTATGCCCTGCTAGATGTGGAGTATCCTAAGAAGATACCTTCATCTGACTTGGCATCAAATTTACTTAGATCCTCCTTGCCATTGTTTAAGATGAAACATCTACATCCAAATACTCTAAGATATTTAGCAGTTGGTTTCTTATTCTTCCAAAGCTCATAAGGAGTTTTCTTGGTTATTGGTCGTATTAAAACTCGATTTAGAATATGGCAAGCAGTGCTTATAGCTTCAGCCCAAAAGTACTTTGGAAGATTTGACTCACACAACATCGTGCGTGCCATTTCTGCCAATGTCCTATTTTTCCTTTCAACAACCCCATTTTGTTGAGGCGTTCTAGGTGCTGAAAATTGATGTGAAATACCATTTTTATTACAAAATTCTTCAAAGTGTTGATTTCAAATTCAGTACCTTGATCACTTCGAATTGCTACTAAGGTGAGCTTCTTTTCATTTATGATGTTATTATATAGTTTCAAGAATTCTGAAAATGCTTCATTCTTATGTGCCAAAAATGAAACCCATGTATATCTTGAAAAATCATCAACAATAACTAGTCCATACTTCTTCCCTCCTAAACTCGTAGTTCTAGTGGGTCCAAATAAATCCATGTGTATGAGTTCAAAAGGCCTAGTTGTTGATACTATATTCTTTGATTTGAAAGATGATTTAGTTTGTTTTCCCAATGAACATGGTCCACAAATTTTGTCCTTTTCAAAAATCAATTTTGGCACATCTTTTATTAACTCCTTCTTGACTAGTTTTGATATTAATTCCATACTAGCATGTCCTAGTCTACGATGCCAAAGCCAACTTGTTTCATTTTTCTTTTCTTCATTAGTAATTAAGCATAATCCATTTTTCTTGCCTAAATCATGAAGATCTACCAAGTAAATATTTCTTTGCCTTTGTCCTACAAGTACAATGCTATTATCTTTAGGATTTGTGATTATGCATACAGATGCTTCAAATGTGACTTTAAATTCTTTATCACAAAATTGGCTTATGCTAAGTAGGTTATGTTTCAAACCCCTAACTAATAAGACATTTTCTATAAAAATAGATGGAGTAATGAAAATTTTACCCTTTCCAATGATATGCCCTTTACCATTGTCTCCATAGGTTACTACTCCACCCTTCTTTGATTCCAAGGTGACAAATTGATCTACGTCACCGGTCATGTGTCTTGAACAGCCGCTATCTAGATACCATCGTTTTTTCACTTTATCAGCTGCAAGACACCCCTCATCGTCATTGGCCATATGACACATTTGGGCCGTCTCTTGATGATCTTCCTCTTCCGAATTTGACTCCTCACTTTCACTCCATTCAGCCATGAAGTTCTTCTTTTTCAGTTTTCTTGCCATCCATTTCAAATCTGGGCAGTCTATCTTATAATGCCCGAGTTTGTTACACTCATAGCAAATAGGAGTTTCTTTCTCCTTTTCTTTGTCCTTACCCTTTTCTTTGCTTGAGCTACCTTTGAAGAAGGATTTCTTTTTATGAAATCTATTCTTACCTCTCATAAATTTTCTGAATTTTCTTTCAAGCATAGCCATCCCTTCTTCATTAAATTCATCATCATCATCTGAATTTTCCGACTCAGTTTGTTGTTTAGGGGTGGTAGACTTTAGGGCAATGGGCTTTCTTCTCTTGACCTCATCTTCCGAATTTTGCCTCATTGTCAACTCATGGGTCATGAGTGATCCTAGAAGTTCCTCTAATTGCAGTGTGTTGAGGTCCTTAGCTTCCTGAATTGCGGTTACCTTGGCCTCCCAAATTCTTGGTAGAGACATGAGAATTTTTCGCACCAATTCAGAGTTAGTGTAAGACTTTCCTAAACTCTTAAGCCCATTTGTAATTTCAGTAAAACGAGTAAACATATCAGTTATGGACTCAGTAGATTCCATTTTAAACAATTCATACTTGTGTACTAATATGTTTACTTTTGACTCCTTAACTTGATTGGTCCCTTCATGAGTGACCTCAAGTTTGTCCCAAATTTCTTTAGCAGAGATGCAAGTAGATATTCTATTAAATTCACTTACATCTAATGAGCAATAAAGTACATTTATAGCTTTTGCATTTAACTGTGCCAATCTTCTATCACTTTCATTCCAATCCATTTCTGGTTTGGATATGATAGTGCCCTCTATATTAAGTGTGGGTGTGTGAGGCCCTCTAGTAATGATGTACCATAATTCATAGTCTAAAGCTTCAATGAATATCCTCATCCTAGCTTTCCAATATGTGTAGTTTGTGCCATTAAATAGAGGTGGTCTATTTGTGGATTGCCCCTCACTCATAGAACATCCCACTTGGGTTGTCATGATCTTTAACTCTTGATTGTGAGATCAATGAGTACTATTGGAGAACCTGGCTCTGATACCACTTGTTGCCCAAGGTGACAAGCCAAGAGGGAGGGGGTGAATTGGTTTCTTTTAATTTTAACTATCTTACTTGTGTTAAATGATGAGTTAGTGAACTTAAACAAATCACAATGCAAACAACAAGAAGTATAGTGGTTCGGTGCTCTCCTTAGCACCTACGTCCACTTCCCAAGCGACCCCTTGGGAATTCACTATAATCCCGCGGATTACAGTTGGATTGTTTTTCAGGCTCACAATCCAAAAATCTTTACACTTTGGTTTTCCGGGTTCACCAAAAACCTATGTTGGTTTTACGGGCTCACCAACGAACCTATGTTGGTTTTTCGGGCTCACCAACGAACCTTTACAATTGGTTTTTCGGGTTCACCAATCAATCTTTGTTGATCTTACGGGCTCACCAACGAACCTATGTTGGTTTTACGGGCTCACCAACGAACCTATGTTGGTTTTCCGGGCTCACCAATGAACCTTTACAATTGGTTTTCCGGGTTCACCAATCAACCTATTCCGTTGGTTTTGCGGGCTAACCAACCAACTTTACAAGTAGTTTAATAAACAAAGGAAGAAGATTTAAGCTCCTAGATGAGCAAATATAACAATATAATCTACAAAGAAGAGTTTAGAGAATAGTTATCGCTTGATATGACTTCTCTCTTCTTTGTCAAGGATGCTTCACTCTTCACGGGTGGATGGAGCTCTTAATGACTCTTTGAATCTGCTCAACCACTTTCTTTTGACTCTTGAATGAAAAACTTGAATGAAGAAGATTAGGGCACTTTCTCTTTCTTGTGTACACTTTGATATTCTTTGGAAAGGATGTTCTATCTAATGAATAGTGCCACTTTAAATAGTTTTCTTCATCCATTGGACAAGTCCCAATGGTTAGAATTCAAAAACTAGCCGTTACTCACTGTTGGAAGGACAAAAAGTACTTCTGCAGAACTAGCCGTTATGCTTCTGCCCGTGTTTGGGTCGGCTCAACCTGTCCTTGGGTCGACCCAACTTTCACTTGGGTCGACTCAAACATTCCTTGGGTCGACCCTCTCAGAAATACAAAAACTTGCAATTCAGCCTTCCTTCACTTGGGTCGACCCAACCTTTCTTTGGGTCGACTCAAGGTTCAGTCGGGTCGACTCAACTTCTTCTTGGGTCGACCCTAACAGGGTTTCCAGAGAATCTTTTCTATCATCTGTTCTGTCTTGCTTTTGGGTCGACCCACTCAGGGTTTGGGTCGACTCAAGCTTGGGTCGACTCAACTTCATCTTGGGTCGACCCTCTCAGTATTTTCAGAGAACCATTTTCTGAGTTGTTTGAGAAGCTTGATGTTTGGGTCGACTCATGCTTTCCTTGGGTCGACCCAACTTACTGTTCATCTGTGCCATTTTTGCAGAAGTGTGCCAAATGCTTTCCTGATGTGCCGGGGTCGACCCAATCATCCTTTGGGTCGACTCAATCCATACTTTGCTGCATCTCAAGGTTAGATTCATTCATATAAACAATGAAATGTATCTTTATCAATTTATACAAATATACTGAGAGTAACAGACTTATAATTGAAGTATCGATTTAACTTATAACATACTCTTGATAATTGCTTGTTAATCGTCAAAATAACACTATCATCCTCACTCCTCTGCTTTTTTTTACTTTCGTGGTATTCCCTCCTGAGAAGAGATGATGCCGTGAAGAGGAAAACTTTCCTCCTTTTATAGCTTCCCCAGCGCCCTACTTCCCTCACATGGACAAGATCTTCCGAGTGGGAAGATAAGGACGGAGAAGCGGCGGACGTGGGATGAAGATAGAGCTGATCTGGGAGTTGGAAAGAAGGTGAACTGTTGATGCGAATCCAGGGAATGAAACGAAGGAGCCGGGCTTCTTCAACACGTGGAAGAATTCTTGGATGCGACGCGGAAGATTTGAGCCGATTCGGACGTTGGGAAGGACGTGGACTGGGAGACGATCGTGTTGACGATGCTGGCTTTGGCTTTGGATGCAGGGGATGATGCAAACATTGAGAAGATCCCGGCTTTGTTCGATGAATTCGTTGTTGGCTCTGACCCAGACGCTGGGAGTTTGGTTGTGCTACCGTTGGCTGGAGATCTGCGAGATGGGCATGAGATTGTTGCGGATGTTCATCCGGTTGTGAACAGGGGATGATGAATCGCATGAGAATAAAGCTGTTGGGAGGAATTGGATGAGATCCTGAGGTTTGCTGGGATTTGGCTGGTTGCAAATGGGATGAGATTTGTTCTGAGAGGATAGAGTTGGGATGAGGAGGTAGGGGATTCGGAGAAGATGGGATTCGAACTGATCTTGAAGCAGGGGATGTTTGGATTTGCTGGGATAAGGATGATTAATTGCAAACAGGATAAGAATGCAAGCTAGGATGTTGGGATCTCGGCTGATAACAAGGAACGGATACCTAGTGACATGGATGTAGTGGGAGAGAAGAAGCTGCTGGGATAAGGATGATCGCAAGCTGGGAGATGTGATCTAATCCGGAACATGGAGGAGAAGCTGGATGTTGGCTTCCAGACGCTGTGAAGATGAGTTGGGACGGCTGGCAGTGGAATAAGGATGGGAGCAAGCTGGGAGATGTTATCTACTCCGGAACGTGGAGGAGAAGGTGAGATCGTTCCGGAAGAAGGAATCTCATGCGGATGGTAGCCGTTGATAGGATCGCAGTGAACTCGGGAAGATGAAATGGATGTGGAGTTCGGAAGGATGAAGTGAAAGAAGCTGGGAAGAACTTACGGACAGCTGGGAGGAAATGCCGGGAGAATCGGGAAGATAAGGATCTCTGTTTTATTCTGAAGCTGGGGTCAATCCGGAGTGCGTGATGCGTGGGAGGAATCCATCACGGGTGAGGATGGATCACAACAAGATGAAGGGAGTTTTTTGGACGAGCTCTGTTCGTTGGACACAGGTGATCCCATGTGAATGTAGAGCAAGGGAGATAATTCATGGATTTGATTTGGCTTGGTTGGGAAGATGGAAATTGAACTGTTTGAAGCAGAGGAGATAATCCTATTCGGCTGGGAAGATGTCCATTCGAGACCATTTGGGTGGGAAGAGGTTCACATGGCTAGTAAGTTCGGGAGGAATCACATAAAAGGTGGAATGCACAGTGGACGGCTATTCTACTGAAGCAGGGAATACCGTGAGTTGGTTTGAGTGGACTTGTGAAATAGTTTAGGCATCATCCAATTGAATTTGACTTGACCTGCATTCATTAGGCTCAATCAATAAATAATTAAATCAACTCGAATTACCTCTTATAATTTATTAAAATGTAATGATGAAGGTAACACATTTTTTGGTTAAATTTATAAAATATGTGAATTAAAATAATGATAAGTAATATGAAAAATAGGATAATTTATGTATTATTTAGCACTTATCAGCCGTAGATAATGCAACCGAGTTTTGTTTCTTACTAAACCACGAGATTAAGTTTTCTCCTAAAAATTGACATGACCCGCTGGTGCTTTTTCTATCAAGTTTACAATCAGCAAAGTCAGAATCAGTTACCCTATTAAGTCTATGCTTGATTCTTTAGAGTACCATAATCCTATGTCTTTTGTTCCTATTAGATACTTAAAGATTCTTTTAACTACAATTAGGTGTGATTCTTTAGGATTAGATTGATATCTAGCACACATTTATACACTAAACATGTTATCAGGTCTACTTGCTGCAAGATATAATAATGATCCGATCATACCTCTATACAGCTTTTGATCTACTGACTTACCTGATTCATCTTTGTCTAGTTTGCATGATGAGCTCATGGGAGTGCCAATTGACTTATTTCCATCCATATCAAATTTCTTTAGCATTTTCTTGATGTACTTAGCTTGATTGATGAAAATTCTTTCTTTAGATTGTTTGATTTGAAGTCCGAGGAAGTAGTTCAATTCTTCCATCATGCTCATCTCAAATTCACTCTGCATTAATTCAGCAAATTCTTTGCAAAGACAATTGTTAGTAGCACCGAAAATAATATCATCTACATAAATCTGCACTACTAACATATCTTTATTTTTCTTTTTCAAAAACAAGGTTGTATCAACATTCCCTCTAGAAAATTCATGGTCTAATAGAAATTTGCTAAGTTTTTCATACCATGCTCTAGGGACTTGTTTTAGACCATAAAGTGCTTTATTTAATTTGTAAACATGGTTGGAATATTGATGATTTTCAAAACCAGGAGGTTGTTCTACATAACCTCCTCATTAATATATCCATTCAAGAAAGCACTTTTTACATCCATTTGAAATAATTTGAAATTTTTAAAACATGCAAATGCTAGTAACAATCTAATTGCCTCAAGTCTAGCCATAGGAGCAAAGGTCTCATCAAAATCTATACATTCTTCTTGATTATAGCCCTTTACTACTAGTCTAGCCTTGTTCCTAACCACAACTCCATTTTCATCAAGTTTATTTTTGTACACCCATTTAGTTTCAATTATTGAGTATTCAGAGGGTCTTTCAACTAAGTTCCATGCTTTGTTTCTTGTAAATTGGTTAAGTTTCTCTTGCATAGCATTTATCCAATTTATATCACTTTTAACTTCTTCAATGTTTTTAGGTTCTAAATATGAAACAAATGCAAGATGATTATTTAAGTTTCTAAGAGAGGCTCTAGTTCTAACAGGTTGAGATGGATCATCAAAGATTAACTTTTTAGGATGACCGTGAGCATACCTCCAAGCCTTTGTAAGCCCATGTTCGGCAATTACCTCTTGGCTTGTTGAAGTCTCTTCAATTTGCTTCGGTTCATCCTCTTGTAAGGTCATGTCATCCATCTTTTCTTCAAGTATCCCTGCATCATTATCAAAAGCTACTCTCTTACTAGAGAAAGCATCATTAGACTCATCAAAAATAACATGAATAGATTCTTCAATAACAAGGGTTCTTTTGTTGAAGACTCTATATGCTTTATTTGATGTATAATATTCCAAAAAGATACCATCATCAGATTTGGAATCAAATTTACCTAAGTTATCTTTGCCATTATTATGAATGAAACACCTACAACCAAAAACATGAAAGTAGTTTACTTTGGGCTTTCTATCTTTCCAAAGTTCATAAGGTGTTTTCTTTATAATTGGTCTCAATAGAACTCTATTTAGAATATAACATGATGTGTTAATAGCTTCACCCCAAAAATACTTTGGAAGATCACTTTCACACAACATGGCCCTAGCCATTTTCTCTAGGATTCTATTCTTTTTTTCCACTACTCCATTTTGTTGTGGAGTCCTAAGTGTAGAAAAATTATGAGTTATTCCCTTTTTACTACAAAATTTTTCAAATAGATGATTTTTAAATTCCGTTCCATGATCACTTCTAATAGCTATAACTGAAGTATTTTTTACGTTCGTTACTTCCTTATGGAATTTCTTAAACACTGAAAATGCTTCATCTTTGTGAGATAAAAATATGACCCATATGTATCTAGAAAAATCATCTACTATGACAAGACTATACTTGTTTCCACCAAGGCTTGTGGTCTTAGTTGGTCCAAAAAGGTCCATGTGAAGTAGCTCAAGAGGTCTAGTAGTAGAGACACAATTTATGGACTTAAAAGAACTAGATTGTTTGCCAAATTGACATGCTCTACAAATTTTATTTTTTTCAAATTTCAGCTTTGGCAAACCAATCACAGAATCTCTTTTAATTAATTTAGATAGTATGTCCATGCTTGCGTGACTTAATTTACGATGCCATAACCAACTTGCCTCACTGAGCTTAGTATCATTAGCTACTAAGCAATGACTATTTTTAGCAAGATCATCAAGATCTACTACATAAACATTGCCATGTCTTAGTCCTTTGAAAACTAAGCTATTATCAATTGAATTGGTTATGATGCACATAGATGGCTTAAACAAAACATCAAAACCTTTATCGCATAATTGACTAACGCTAAGTAAGTTATGCTTGAGACCATCTACAAACTGAACATTATCAACAAAGGTTGAAGGTGTGATTTGTATTTTACCGATACCCATGATATGACCTTGGTTATTGTCTCCAAAAGTTACCGCACCTTCTTTCTTAGATTTTAGGATGAAAAATTGCTTCTTGTCATCCATCATGTATTTTGAGCAGCCACTATCCAAGTACCAACAGTGTTTATTGAGCTTGGCTGCAAGACACTCCTACACAAGGAAATCATACAGTCTTAGGTACCCAAGTTTTCTTGGGTCCTTCAAGGTTAGTTATGTTAGTTTCTTTTGGAACCCTAACCTTTTTAATCATTCTTTTAGCTTTTGTTTTTCTATGGTCCCACATATTAGCTTTATGTCCTACTTTACCACAATAAAAACTAGTTACATCTTTAGCTTTACTTTCACCGGCTTTTACAAAGAAGTTTTTAAGAAATTTTTGCTTGTTCTTAGGCTTATACCCTAAACTGGCTCTATTAAACACAGCTCTTTGACTATTAAGAATCATTTCTAGTTTTTCAGAGCTATAGGTAAACTTCTCAACAATAGGTTTATATTTTTCAAGTTCTTTTGTTAAGTTTAATTTTTCTATTTTTAGTAAGTTTAAATCTTTTGTAAAGTTATCTTTTAGAGTTTGATTACTATTTTTAAGTTCTGAAATTTTCTTAGTTAGTCTTTCTTTATCTTTAATTAAGGTACCAATTTTTTGAGTTAGCAATTGGTTGCTTGTTTTAAGTTCTAAATTTTCTTTGACAATAGAGTCCTTATCCTTAATCAATTTATCATTTTTATGAATGTAGGATTGATTAGTTAGCTTCAATTCTTTGTTTTTAAGGTTTATTGACCTATATTCATCCATTAGTTCATTAAAGGCATCATACAATTCTTCAAAGGTAAAATCTAAATATGTTTCAGATATTACCTCATTTTCGTTTGCCATAAAGCAGAAATTGGTCTTTTTCTCTTGTTTCTCTTCCGATGATGATGACGATTTATCGGAGTCAGTCCAGATGGTGACAAGAGCTTTCTTCTTCTTGTACTTGTTACCCTTCTTCAGCAAAGGACAGTTGGCTTTGAAATATCCCGGCTTCTTGCATTCATAGCATCCGATTTCCTCATTTTTTCTTTTTTTACCTTTATCCTTGTTGAAGGAACTCGAGGGAACTCTCTTCTTATGGAAGGGCTTCTTCCGATTGATGAATCTTTTGAATTTTTGCACAAGGAGAGCCTCTTCTTCATCTTCCTCATTGTCTTCTTCTTCACTGCTGCTACTGCAAGAAAGATCTTTGTTAGAAGAAGTAGACTTGAGGGCAATTACCTTTTTCTTATGGGAGGATTCTTCTTCGCTGTGTTGTTTCATTGTGAGCTCATGCGTCATTAGAGATCCAAGAAGCTCCTCGAGTGGCAGCTTGTTCAAGTCTTTTGTTTCTTGGATTGCCGTGACCTTGGCTTTCCATGACCTTGGTAAAGAGCGAAGAATTTTTCTAACAAGATCACTGTTAGTATAACTTTTGCCAAGGCTTTTTAAGCCGTTGACAATATCAGTAAATCTTGTGAACATGCAAGAAATGATTTCATTAGACTCCATTTTAAATAGTTCATATTTGTGAACTAGCATTTTAATTTTAGATTCTTTGACTTGATTTGTGCCCTCGTGGGTCACTTCAAATCTATCCCATATCTATTTTGCAGAATTACAAGTAGAGATTTTATTGAATTCATTAGGGTCTAAGGCACAATAAAGAACATTCATTGCTTTGGCATTTAGTTGTGCCTTCCTTCTATCATTATCATCCCAATCTTTTTCAAGCTTGGGTATAGCAATATTATCAACATAGATAGAAGGAATATACGGTCCATTAACTATGATGCTCCAAACATCATAATCTTAGGCTTGGATAAATATCCTCATTCTAGCATTCCAATAGGTATAGTTAGCTCCATTGAACAATGGAGGCCTATTGGTGGATTGCCCCTCACTAAGGGAAGATCCAAAAGGGGTTGTCATCTAAATCTTTTACTCTTTTTAAGGATTGGAACACCAATCGATATGAGAGCACCTGCTCTGATACCACTTGTTGCCCAAAGAGACAACCCAAGAGGGGGGGTGAATTGGGTTTTAATTAATTATTGCTCAATTAAAAATAAGGTGAGTGATTAACTAAATATATTGCAAGTAAATTAGTTAGATCACTAGATGCAATGAGTGAAGAGAGTGAAAGAGACAAGGTGCAATATAAACATAGAAAGATTTATAGTGGTTAGGAGCCAACTCTTGCTCCTACGTCCACTCCCCAAGCCGCACTTGGGAGTTCACTATAATCGCTAGGATTACAGCCGGTTGTTTTACAAGCTCACAACCTAACTTGTTGTTTTCACAAGGTAACAACGAACTCAGTCGGTTTTGACAGGCTCACCGACTAGAACCACCCGATTGTTTTTTCGGGTTCACAATCTAACCCAGTTAGTTTTCTCCGGTTCACCAACCACAACCTTACACCGTTGGTTTTATCTTTGACTCACCAACAAACCATACAACCCTTGATTCAATCCCCTGATTGAATCAAATATACAAAATAAGAGTTTAAAAGTTCTCAAAGAAAGCTTTTGAAAAGCAAGTGTGAGACAATATAAACAAAGTTGAATTGGAAGCCCTCAAACAGATTTTAGATGAAAAAGTGGAATAGCTCTCTTCTTATCTACTATTGTTCACTCTAGCTATTTAAGTGGTTCCTTTCGAAAACTAGCCGTTAGAGAGTGATTTGGAGCCGTTCTGTCCCATTTGTACATCCTGACAATGTATCCGTTGGGATCGAAGTCGCCTCGTGCGATCTAGAGTCGACTCAGCTGTTATTGGAGTCGACTCACACTTTACTGGAGACAACTCGCCCGCTGTTCCAGATTTGAATTAAAGTGCATTCCTCGTCCTGGGGTCGACTCGGACCAAACTGGAGTCGACTTGCCAGTAGCTGAAAATGACTCGGGTACTTAGGGGTCGGCTCGTTCTCAGGGTTTCAGAAACTCAACTTTCTATTTTTCTTCCTCAAGTCGACTCGGGTTTACTTGGAGTTGACTCGGCTAACTTGAAAGGCGACTCAAGATCTTCAGAAGACGTCTCGTTCTCAGAGACCGCAAAGACTGATTCTCTGTCTTTTGAACTGATCTGCCTCGGAGTCGACTCGGACCTTACTGGAGTCGACTCGACTATCTTGGGGGTCGACTCTGCAACACTTGGAGTTGACTCGTTCACAGGATCTCCGAAAGTGAGTCTCTACCTTTTCAGACTTCTTTCCTCTGAGAGTCGACTCGGACATACTGGGAGTCGACTCGCCAAGAATCGGAGTCGACTTGCAACCTTGTGGAGTCGACTCGATAACAGGGTCTAAAATCCATCGTTCTGTCTTTCTGTCTATTATCCTTTGGAGTCGACTCGGGACCATCTGGAGTCGACTCGCCAAGCATCGGAGTCGACTCGAAACCTTCAGGAGTCGACTCACTGACAGGGTCTGAAAACCATCGTTCTGTCTTTCTGTCTGTTCTCAGTCGGAGTCGACTCGAAGAGTTCCGGAGTCGACTTGAGCTTGTGCCAGAAATATTAAACCACCTGGAGTCGACTCGCAAAGTTCCGGTGTCGACTCGTGATGCAGACTTTGGTTCAAATTGAGTCCAACACTTAGCCAAATTACTTTGAACCAAAGCTCGAGGTACTTAAACAGAAATTCACACATATTTGCCTAAACACTAGATTGAATTCATTAATACAACATAAGGTATATTCAAAATGCTTTGTGTTCATCAAAATCAAATAGGAAAAAACTCAATTATTCTACACAACATGAGAGCAATCTAATAAATTTTTAGAGTATAGTGTAAGAGCAGATAAAAGGTCAAAACTTATATACTCAAAAAATATAAGGTCATGTTGAATCATTAATTGTTAATGACTTCAAGATTCTTTCATGATATAAAAGCATTGGGACACAAATACCAAAATATGGATTCATGCAATGTATGATACATCTTAAAGTATATATAAAATTCAAAACTTTGAAAGTTCTTTTAGAGCTCTTTTAAAGACTTTCTTTTACTCTTTTAAAGATCATAGCATCAAAATCAATTAAGTACAGATGAAAATCCAACTTTCAAAAGATATTCAATGAGCACAAAGTCTAATACCAAAATATGCTTAAATTGATATCAGTTTGAAACCAATTAGACATTAAAAGCATACTAAAAGTCTTTGTCAAATTTGCATAGAGTAGCTTTTAATGATTTAGCTTTTAAGAACGTTCATTTCTTCTTTCATTTATGTTAGCCTCCTGAGATCTATTCATGCTTTGAATGTAAAGCAGTTAAGTTCTGAAATTGACAAGAATGATAATGAATAATGCTTAAAGCATTCAAGGTATGCATGAAAATGACTTTTGAAAAGAATGCAAGATGTAAAGAGATTAAATATTTAAAAGATGCATTCTTCTTTAATCATTCTTTCCTTTTATTGAATTTCAGATTTTAATGATAAGCGTGAATAAGATTGAAGTTCTATGATATCAAGAATGTAGAGTAATCTAGATTTTTTTCAAAATTTATAGCAATCACTCTTTGTAATCTTTCAAGAACAATTGTGCTTCCTCTTAATTTTTGAGAATATGTACTGAAAACTTAATCAGAAAATAATTCTTTTGAAGCTCAAAGTTCTTTCAAAAGTAGTTACAATTTTTTTTTTAAGAATCATTTGAGTGAATTAAAATGTCTCTAGCTTCAAGATCATTCACTCTTCCTTAAAATATAGCTTTTTCTTTTAATGATAGAAGCAATTAATTATGCAGGAAAAATATATAGAAGATCATTCAAGTATATATTTATAAATTTCAATTTCTTAGTCATAGTTTCTCAGCACAATAATTTTTTTTTAATATCAAAATAAAATCATATATTTAGAAATATTTATTCGTGTTATGGGGGAATTGAGCCGCCATGCCCCACGTGATCGGCACGCATATCCAGGAAAGCTACAGCTGCCCTATGATCCAGCACTCCGACCCCGAGTCGGACCTCCTCGGCTCCGCAGCCCGACCCCGGGTCGGCTGCCCTATGATCCAGCACTCCGACCCCGAGTCGGACCTCCTCGGCTCCGCAGCCCGACCCCGGGTCGGCTGCCCTATGATCCAGCACTCCGACCCCGAGTCGGACCTCCTCGGCTCCGCAGCCCGACCCCGGGTCGGCTGCCCTATGATCCAGCACTCCGACCCCGAGTCGGACCTCCTCGGCTCCGCAGCCCGACCCCGGGTCGGCTGCCCTATGATCCAGCATTCCGACCCCGAATCGGAGATCTTTTGATAACGACAGGCTATTCTCCAGAGGCACGCCGCGGCCTCCTGCTCCACTACTCCCTGCAACGGCTGTACCCGATGCTGCCCACGATCTCCTGTATCGACCGTACAAAGCGGAGCTCCACTACGCCCTGCCATGACCGTACCCGGCGCTGCTCCACGACGCCCCGTAACGGCCATGTCAGTGGCCATTCTATCGTGCCCCACGACGACAAACCCCCCTGAGAGACCTCCCAGCCAGGTATATATGCGGCTGGGGGGAGAAGGGGGGGGGGGGTAAGCAATACCTCCCAGAGCACTCTCTCCCACTTGTGATTATCATCTCTCCTCCTCCAATCTCCTCTGACTTGACCGTCGGAGGGCCATCACCACCCTGGTGGTGGTGCAAGGCTTGTTTGCAGGTTCCTTGGCGGAAGGTGGAGCGCAACCAGCACCAACCAAGACAACTCAGGCGGAACCCCGTTCACACCGTCGTGTCAATCGTTCTCGGTTTGGACCACCAGCAACAGTTGGCGCTAGAGGAAGGGACGAATCTCAGAACGGTCGTAATGGCACGGCGAGGTGGTCGCGGAGCTTCCAATGCTTCCGGTCGCGGAGCCTCTCGCGCCTCTGGCCGGGAGGCTGCTGCGTCCCCAACACACTCTCAGCAGCATTCCACCGCTTCTCCTCCCATTCAGACGGTCGAACCTGCTCAGTTCGACCAGCTAGCCCAGCAGGTTCGCACCCTCGCGGAGGCAGTGCAGAATCTGCAGGGTGTGATCTCTCGGGTGCCGCAGCGGGCTCAGGAGCCGCTGCTCCCCGAGCACTCGCCTCTTCCTCACAACCCGCGCTCCTTCCTCTCCCATGGAGAGGAGCGCCGGCGCGGGGAGGATTCTCGAGTGCGGTCCATTCTGCCAGGACCTTCTCATCGGAGCTGCGCGGGGTACGAGAGGCGGACCCGGGCGCGTTCTCAGACACCCCAGTCCTCGAGGGGCCCGCACTCCAGTCGGTCCCCCTCGCGCCGCTCCTTGTCTCCCACCCACCGGTCGCGCTCCCTGGACCGGCGGGTGGACGATCTCCACAGACAGCTCCAGGTCCTGAAGGGCCACTCCAAAGATCCCTTCGCCGACTTGGAAATCTCCTCCCAGCCGGCGCTTGCCTCAAGGATCCTGCGAACCCTAAACCCGCCGGGGTTCAAAATGCCGGCGATCGAACCCTACGACGGGGCGGCGGACCCACGGGACCACGTGGAGAGTTTCAGGACTCTTATGCTCCTCCATGGAGCATCGGATCCTCTCCTCTGCAAGGCCTTCCCGGCGACCCTCCGCGGCCCGGCAAGGGCGTGGTTCGCCGGCCTGGAGGCTAATTCCATCCAGTCCTTCCACCAGTTCACCCGTCTCTTCATCAGCCATTTCGCCGTCAGTAGCCGGCGAAGACTGGTCTCCGACTCCCTCTTCGATGTCCGGCAGAACGAGGGAGAGAGCCTGCGGGATTATCTCACCCGCTTCAACAAGGCAACACTGGAGGTCCGGAATTTGAGCCAGGAGGTGGCTCTCTCAGCCCTGAAGCGAGGCTTCCGGAAGGGCAGACTCACCTTCTCCCTGGACAAACGTCTGCCGCGGAGCTTCCCGGAGCTGTTGTCTCGGGCAAACCAGTATGCAGACGCCGAGGAGGCAGCCTCCCACCGGAACAAGGAGGCCGCCGAAGCCCCTCTAAAGCCCGGAAAGAAAAGGCGAAAAGAGGCACCCCAGAGGAGGAGCCCGACGCCTCAACGCCGGCGCAGAAGCCCGTCACCAGCAAGGAACCACGGCGCCACACGCCCTCGTTCTCCGCACCGACGCTTCAACCGGTACACCCCACTCCTGGCCCCCCGGGCCCAGATCCTCATGGAGGTCAAGGGGCGGGAGGACCTCCCGGTCCCGAGGCAGATGAAGAAGATCCCTGGGAGGAAGCCTTCTCGGGCGTACTGTGAGTACCACCGAGACCACGGCCACGATACCGAAGACTGCTTCCAGCTTCGGGACGAGATCGAGGCTCTCATTCGCCGAGGACGTCTCGGTCGATATGTAAACGACCGACGTCCCCCCGCAGACCCGCGTCCAGCCGACCCGGCCCCTCAGGAGCCTCGGGAGCAGAATCGACCCGTTGCGGGAGTGATCCACACCATCACTGGGGGCTGCTCTCGGCCCGTGAGGAACGCAGGGGGCTCGGCGGAAGTATCAGGAGTGGCCGTCGCGAAGAGGCAGCGGGTCGGAAATGTAATCACTTTTTGTGATGAAGATGTAAAGGGGGTTCAGACTCCCCACGATGACGCCATGGTGATCTCTCTCACTATGGCGGACTATGATGTAAGGCGTGTTCTTGTGGATAGTGGAAGCTCAGCTGATATTTTGTATTACGAGGCCTTCCAAAAGATGGGCTTTCCCCGACAATTGTTGCACAAAACATCCACCCCCCTCATAGGATTCACTGGAGACGCTATCTCGGCCGAAGGTGTCATCGAGCTGCCTGTGACTGCGGGCATTGCACCCGCAGAAGCCACGGTGCGGCTCGGGTTCTTGGTCGTCCGTGTCCCCTCGGCCTACAACGCTATCCTCGGACGACCCGGACTGAACGCCCTTCGCGCGGTGGTTTCTACCTACCATTTGCTCACGCGGTTCCCCACAGCGGCCGGGATTGGAGAGGTCCGAGGTGACCAGCCGACCGCACGGCAGTGTTTCCTAGCAACTCTCAAAGGGAAGAAGCCCATGGAGGCCCTAAGCGTCGAGTCACTTGACGCCAGAGACGAAGTGGCCTTGCGGCACGGGGAGCCGGCCGAGGGCGTAATCGAAGTTCCCCTCGAAGAAGGCCGCCCGGACCGCACGGTCCGGGTCGGTGCCAATCTCGACTTGGAAGCTCGGCTCCGGTTAGTGGAATTCCTCCGAGCCAATGCAGATGTGTTTGCCTGGTCGGCGGCCGATGTACCTGGGATCGACCCGGAGGTCGTTTCTCACGCCCTCAACGTCGACCCGACCCACCGACCAGTAAAGCAAAAGAAGAGACACTGTGCCCCGGATCGGATCCGGGTGGTCGACCAGGAGGTAGACAAACTCTTGGAGGCAGGTTTCATAAGAGAGGTGAGCTACCCCGAGTGGCTGGCAAACGTCGTACTTGTCCGGAAGGCGAGCGGAAAGTGGAGGATGTGCGTCGACTACACCGACCTGAACAAGGCGTGCCCCAAGGATAGCTTTCCGCTTCCACGGATAGACCAACTGGTCGACGCGACTTCCGGATATCAGCTACTGTCTTTTATGGACGCCTTCTCCGGCTACAACCAAATAATGATGGCTCCACAGGACGAGGAGAAAACTGCCTTCATAACAGACCGGGGGCTGTACTGTTACAAGGTAATGCCCTTCGGTCTGAAGAACGCTGGCGCCACTTACCAGCGCCTCGTCAATAAAATCTTCAAGGAGCAGATCGGCCGGAATATGGAGGTGTACGTGGACGATATGCTGGTAAAAAGCCGCCATGCAGACCAGCACATTGCAGATCTGGAGGAGACTTTCACCACCTTGCGAAAGTTTCGCATGAAGCTAAACCCAGCGAAGTGCGCTTTTGGTGCTTCGGCCGGGAGGTTCCTCGGTTTCATTGTCAACCAGCGCGGGATCGAGGCCAACCCGGACAAGATCAAAGCCATCCAGGATATGTCCCCTCCGACCAAAGTGAAGGAGGTTCAGGAGCTCGCTGGAAGGGTCGCCGCGCTCGGACGATTTGTGGCAAAGTCGGCCGAACGCTGCCAACCATTCTTCAAGGTGTTGAAGCGCCCAAAAGACTTCCTCTGGACGGCCGAATGCCATGCGGCGTTCGACCAACTCAAGGAGTACATGGCGTCTCCTCCCCTGCTGTCCAAGCCGCAAGAGGGGGAGATGCTCTACCTTTACCTGGCGGTCTCCCCAACCGCAGTCAGCGCAGTACTGGTTCGGGAAGAGGCAAGACTTCAGAAGCCTGTATACTACATCAGCCGAGTCCTCCGGGATGCCGAGACGCGGTACACGAAGGCTGAGAAGATCGCCTTCGCGCTGCTGACTGCGACCAGGAGGCTTCGCCCCTATTTCCAGGCTCATTCTGTCACCCTTTTGACCGATCAACCACTGCGGCAGATTCTCAGCAATCCAGAGAATGCGGGACGGCTGGTGAAGTGGGCAGTAGAACTTGGTGAGTTCGACATCCGCTACCAGCCCCGACCAGCCATCAAGGCCCAGGTACTCGCGGACTTTCTCGCTGAGTGCACTGTGCAGGAGGCGGAACCTAAGCCGCCGGAGACACCCAGCCTCGATCTCCCGATCTGGACGCTCCACATTGACGGGTCGTCGAACCCTGAAGGTGGAGGGGCTGGGCTGGTCCTCACCAATCCCGATGGAGTGATAGCCGAGTATGCCTTGAGGTTCGGATTTCCAGTGACCAACAATGAGGCGGAGTACGAGGCCCTAGTCGCGGGACTCAAACTCGCCAAGGAGCTCGGCATCCGGCGTCTGAAAGTCTTCACCGACTCCCAGCTGGTGGTCGGGCAGGTTCGAGGGGAGTTCGAGGCGCGGAGCCCGACCATGCAGAGCTACGTCCGGAAGGTGCAAACACTCATTCCCGACCTCGGCAGTGTTGACATTCAGCAGGTCCCGAGGAGCGAAAATGCCAGGGCCGACAGGTTGTCCCGCCTAGTGGACGCAGACGCGCACAACTTGTCGAGGGCAATCTACCTGGAGACCCTGGATGCCCCGAGCATTGACGGGGCTGGAGCGGTGATGGCAATTGATCCGGAGCCGTCTTGGATGGACCCGCTCGTCGCCTACCTCGCCGAAGGAATCCTCCCTGAAGACGAAGATCAGGCCCGGCGGCTTGTAAAGAAGTCCGCCCACTACGTACTTTATGAAGGGAGGCTGTATCGGACCTCGTTTACCGCCCCCCTCTTAAGGTGCCTCCGCCCCGCGGAAGCGGCCTACGCCCTCGGCGAAGTCCACGAAGGCATCTGCGGATCGCACTTGGGGGCTAGGTCCTTGGCGCATAAGATCATGAGGCTAGGCTACTATTGGCCGACCTTGATGGAGGACTCGAAGGACCACGTGCGGAAATGCGACGCCTGCCAGCGCCACGCCAACGTCCAGAGAGTCCCCTCTGTCCCCTTGGCGCCAATCACCGCGCCCTGGCCCTTCGCACAATGGGGAATGGATATCCTCGGACCATTCCCCGTCGCTTCGGCCCAGCGGAAATTTTTGATTGTCGCCATCGACTACTTCACCAAGTGGGTGGAGGCAGAGCCACTGGCCACCATCACGGAGGCACAAGTCCGGAAGTTCGTGAAGAAGAACATCATTGTCCGATTTGGAGTACCTCGGGTCCTCATCTCGGATAACGGTCGACAGTTTGATAACAAGCACTTCCGGGACTTCTGCGAGGAATTTGGGATCGAGCATCGGTTCACATCCGTGTCGCATCCCCAAACCAACGGCGAGGCCGAGGTCACAAATCGGACAATCCTCCAAGGTATCAAAGCGCGGATCGGCCGGACGGGGCAAGCTTGGGTCGAGGAACTCGAGAATGTCCTTTGGGCGTATCGGACCACACAACGGACTCCTACTGGAGAGACGCCTTTCAGCCTAACCTATGGCACGGAAGCCGTTGCCCCCGTGGAGCTCGGACTCCCCTCGCCTCGGGTGGCCGCGCACCGACCCGAGGCCAATTCAGAGCAACTCCGAGGGAACTTGGATCTCTTGGAAGAGGCAAGGGAAATGGCTCAGGTACGGATGGCAATGTATCAGCAGAGGGTGGCCCGATATTACAACTCCAAAGTCCGACCGAAGCTTTTCAGAATTGGAGATCTGGTGCTGAGGCGAGCTAAGGCATCTCAACCTACGGAAGGTGGGAAGCTAGCGCCAAATTGGGAAGGCCCGTATAAAGTTCGTTGGGTAAACCGACCTGGCTCCTACCAGTTGGAAGCCCTAGATGGCCGAGAAATTCCAAGGGGCTGGAATTCCGCTAACCTGCGGATGTATTACCAGTAGAACAACAAGGCCAGAAAGACAATTTAAAAAGGTGCAATACTTTTCATTTCAATAATTTCTGGTTACAGTGGCGTGCTCGTGTGATTACAAGGAATTCCCAGAGGGGAATTAGGGAGTAAAGAAAGTAAAGAAGAGGTGGGGACCCAAACCCTCAACCCAGGGCGGCTGCAGTCCCACCAGAAGTGGGTGCTTCTAACCGGAGGCGCCATCCAGCACCTCACCAAAAAGAGGAGGAGCCGCCGCAGAAGAAGCTCCCGCTGCCCCCAGGGGAACGCCGCCTCCAAAGGATATTCCCATCTTCCCCAGTGGTAGGGAAGAGAAGGGATTCGAGGGGGAAGAGTATATGGAGGCGCGGTCCCGGATTGAGCGTCCGGCGCAGAGCTCAACCGGGAGGCTGAACTTCAAGGAGGGGAGATGTGATCCCGGATGAAACGCCTAGAGCGGAGTTCCGCCGGGGAGACCCTCCTTGTTGATCCCAGATGAAACGGCTAGTTGGCTGAAGTTGTAAGGGGAGCGCCTCCCCTTTCCTTCGACAGGAGTCTCTCAGTCATATGCCAAGGAGGAGGTCCGCGATCCATGGCAACCTGCAGCTCCGGCTTAGCAAATTCCATCGTACCTGCACCTGTATTTGTAGCCAAGCTGCGGCCCCCTGGTAGTTCCGATACGGGTGGCTCCAATAAATGCAGGCGCACTGAATCCGGAGCCGTACCGGCTCCCGAGGCGTATCTCCCCGCGATTTCCTAAGCGTCATTCTCCTTGAATCGCATTCTTTGTGCAGGACGATCCGGGTGACGTATACCCCTAGGTCCACGTGTCTCCGCTCGCGCCCAGGCCGCATCCTCCTCGAAGAACCCGCGTATCGCGGCCGCTCAACTAACACTCCTCACCAGCAGCAACTGGCGATCCGATTTCCCAGGTAACGCATTAATTAGCGTTTAATACCCTTCTCGTGTTCCCCCCAGGCAACGCTTGGAGGAGAGGAGAAACACGGTCGCGGCTGGGCACAGAGAAACCCCGACGGGCGGCGAGCGACAAGTGGCCGACCAACGAGTGGAATGTCCCGAGGCTCGGCCCTCGGATGCCTGGCTAACCCGATGATCATCCCGGGAGCAGACTAGCCGGAAACCCCGACCGGTCGCCTCGGCTTGCGCCAGCCTAGGCCGACCAACGAGTGGAATCTCCCGAGGCTCGGCCCTCGGATGCCTGGCTAACCCGATGATCATCCCGGGAGCAGACTAGCCGGAAGCCCCGACCGGTCGCCTCGGCTTGCGCCAGCCTAGGCCGACCAACGAGTGGAATCTCCCGAGGCTCGGCCCTCGGATGCCTGGCTAACCCGATGATCATCCCGGGAGCAGACTAGCCGGAAGCCCCGACCGGTCGCCTCGGCTTGCGCCAGCCTTGGCCGACCAACGAGCGGAATTTCCCTGAGGCTTGACAACCCTCAGATGCCTGGCTAACCCGATGATCATCCCGGGAGCAGACTAGCCGGAAGCCCCGACCGGTCGCCTCGGCTTGCGCCAGCCTTGGCCGACCAACGAGCGGAATTTCCCTGAGGCTTGACAACCCTCAGATGCCTGGCTAACCCGATGATCATCCCGGGAGCAGACTAGCCGGAAGCCCCGACCGGTCGCCTCGGCTTGCGCCAGCCTAGGCCGACCAACGAGTGGAATCTCCCGAGGCTCGGCCCTCGGATGCCTGGCTAACCCGATGATCATCCCGGGAGCAGACTAGCCGGAAGCCCCGACCGGTCGCCTCGGCTTGCGCCAGCCTAGGCCGACCAACGAGTGGAATCTCCCGAGGCTCGGCCCTCGGATGCCTGGCTAACCCGATGATCATCCCGGGAGCAGACTAGCCGGAAGCCCCGACCGGTCGCCTCGGCTTGCGCCAGCCTTGGCCGACCAACGAGCGGAATTTCCCTGAGGCTTGACAACCCTCAGATGCCTGGCTAACCCGATGATCATCCCGGGAGCAGACTAGCCGGAAGCCCCGACCGGTCGCCTCGGCTTGCGCCAGCCTTGGCCGACCAACGAGCGGAATTTCCCTGAGGCTTGACAACCCTCAGATGCCTGGCTAACCCGATGATCATCCCGAGAGCAGACTAGCCGGAAGCCCCGACCGGTCGCCTCGGCTTGCGCCAGCCTTGGCCGACCAACGAGCGGAATTTCCCTGAGGCTTGACAACCCTCAGATGCCTGGCTAACCCGATGATCATCCCGGGAGCAGACTAGCCGGAAGCCCCGACCGGTCGCCTCGGCTTGCGCCAGCCTTGGCCGACCAACGAGCGGAATTTCCCTGAGGCTTGACAACCCTCAGATGCCTGGCTAACCCGATGATCATCCCGGGAGCAGACTAGCCGGAAGCCCCGACCGGTCGCCTCGGCTTGCGCCAGCCTAGGCCGACCAACGAGTGGAATCTCCCGAGGCTCGGCCCTCGGATGCCTGGCTAACCCGATGATCATCCCGGGAGCAGACTAGCCGGAAGCCCCGACCGGTCGCCTCGGCTTGCGCCAGCCTTGGCCGACCAACGAGCGGAATTTCCCTGAGGCTTGACGACCCTCAGATGCCTGGCTAACCCGATGATCATCCCGGGAGCAGACTAGCCGGAAGCCCCGACCGGTCGCCTCGGCTTGCGCCAGCCTAGGCCGACCAACGAGTGGAATCTCCCGAGGCTCGGGCCTCGGATGCCTGGCTCAGCGCCGGAAGAGTTTCCTGAGGCCTAACCCTCGGATGCCTGGCTTAGCGCCGGAAGAGTTTCCTGAGGCCTAACCCTCGGATGCCTGGCTCAGCGCCGGAAGAGTTTCCTGAGGCCTAACCCTCGGATGCCTGGCTTAGCGCCGGAAGAGTTTCCTGAGGCCTAACCCTCGGATGCCTGGCTCAGCGCCGGAAGAGTTTCCTGAGGCCTAACCCTCGGATGCCTGGCTTAGCGCCGGAAAAATTTCCTGAGGCCTAACCCTCGGATGCCTGGCTTAGCGCCGGAAGAATTTCCTGAGGCCTAACCCTCGGATGCCTGGCTTAGCGCCGGAAGAGTTTCCTGAGGCCTAACCCTCGGATGCCTGGCTCAGCGCCGGAAGAGTTTCCTGAGGCCTAACCCTCGGATGCCTGGCTTAGCGCCGGAAGAGTTTCCTGAGGCCTAACCCTCGGATGCCTGGCTCAGCGCCGGAAGAGTTTCCTGAGGCCTAACCCTCGGATGCCTGGCTTAGCGCCGGAAGAATTTCCTGAGGCCTAACCCTCGGATGCCTGGCTTAGCGCCGGAAGAATTTCCTGAGGCCTAACCCTCGGATGCCTGGCTTAACGCCGGAAGAGTTTCCTGAGGTTTAACCCTCGGATGCCTGGCCTAGCGCCGGAAGAACTTCGGGAATCAAAAGTCAGCAAGAAGCAACCAAGAGCTAAAAAAAAAAAAAGAGGACGAGGGCGAGATGAAGAAATATTCAACGTGCATTAATTTTCAGGGCTGAGGCCCATACAATTGGGCAAAACGCCGACATACAAAAATAAAAAAGACAATGGAAGGTACAAGAGGTCAGCTTGGAGGAACTCCCGGGTCGGGAACGCCGGGCTCGTCCGCGGGAGGTAGGGAAGCAGCAGGAGAACCAGCAGGCGATGGCGCCGGAGAGGAGTCCAGGAGGGAGATCTCGCTCAGGTCAACTTCGGGATACTTAGCCGACACCCTTGCCAGGCCCTCCTCGAAGCCCAAGGTGAAGGCTTCGGCCCCCGCGTCCGACGCGTCATGGACAAACTCGTCAGACTGGCGATAGGTCCGCACTGCCTCCGACATATCATGGGCGAACTCGGCGGACTGGCGATAAGCCTCTACCGCCTGACGCCCGATTTCCGCCCTCTTCTCGGCCAGCTCCGCCTCAGCTCGCTCCATAATCTGAGCCTTGGCCTCCAAGACCTTCGCCACAATCCGGCCTTCGGCCTCAGAGGAGACCCTCAGCAGATCAGCCTGAGCCTCTTTATGCTTCGCCTCGGTAGCAACCCGAGCGGCCTCGGCTTCCTTCAGGCGCGAACGGAGCTCTTGGACGTCCGTGCATGACTTCTCCAGGGCCGACTCCAGTTCGCCTAGTTTGGCTTCAAAAGAGCGGATTCGGTCGCAGGCGTTGTCGGCAGACCGCTGGGCCTTCTCCCACCGCTCTCGATAGTCCGCGATCTTCCGGGACTGCTTTTCAGCCCGTTCCTCCGCCTTCTTGACCCTGCTTTCGAGGCCCGAGGCGGCTTTGAGTTGCTCCCGAGCCTCTGACAGTTGCTCCTCCAGGGCGGCGAAGCCGAGTGCCCGCTCTTCGGCCTCCCGGAGCCTCGCCTCGAGGTCCCCGGTCGTCCTGCCTGCCGCAGCCCGGCCTCCCTCTTCCATTGCTTTCAGCCGGTCCTCGGCCTTCGCCAAAAGCCCCGCCTGTTCCTTGTAGCACTCCTCCAGACGGATCATGTACTGGGCGAGCTAAGAAATAGGAAAAATAAGGGAGTCAGGCGGAGAACAACAGAGCCAATAAATGGTGAAAGACGGCCAGAAGAACACTCACCGACATGAGACAGACGCAGCTGGCGGCCCCGACGTCAGAGACATCCAACTCCCGGACCCGCCGACGGTCCTTCTCCAGCAACACTGTTTCGATGAGATTTCGGGCGCCATCGGTAGTGAAGGCAGACCCCGATTTCTCCCCGGAGCCGGATGGTGGTTCTGCAGCCTTACCCTTATCCATCGCCTGGGGAAGAGTCCGGCTGATCACGCTCGGGGCGGGGGTCGCCCCAGGAATTGATAGGGTCCCGCTCGGCCGGGGCCTCGGCGCGTCCCTCCTCGAGTCATCAGGAGCCGACCGAGTCGAAGGCCGGGTTGGGGACCGATCACGTCCGACCCGTCCGTCTTGAGCAGGCTCAGGTGGCACCTCCGGAGTAGCGGCAACCTTACCACCGGAGGGCTGATACAGCGTCAGCTGCCGGTCGGTGCCCACGACATCTCCCTGACCGGTGGGCCCGGACTCGTCGGTCGGCATCGGAGGTATCTCCTTACGGGACTTCTTCGCCGGTGGGGCCCCGCTCGGAAGAGCTCGTTTCCTCCTCCGGACTGCTTCCAGCAGGGACGCCCTACCAACAGCCTTCGACTTCACCGACCGCATGACGTCGTCGACCTCTGCAAGAAGGACGGGATGGTCAGGGACTGAGAAACCGAAAGGAAGAAGGAACGAAAGAGAAGAAAAGAGCTAAAGAAACGATGGCGGACTCACGGTCGGTGGGGACCGAGCTCAAACCGACGTTCACCAAGGTATCCTCAGAAATAAGGCGGCCCACCGGGGGAAGCTGGCCCTCGGCGACCAACCCCTTCAAGGCGGCGACGCCCTCGGATTCCTCCCTCGACAACTTCGACAGGCCAATTGGGGACTTCACCGGCGTCCCCCAGATTGCCCTGATTTCCCAGGAGGGGTCTGCATCAACGAAAAAGAAGCGCTCCTTCCAGTGGTGAATGGAGGTAGGACCCTCCTTGACAAGGCCGCACCCTCGCCGCGCTGCGAAGCACCACCACCCTTTGTCCTGGGGGTGGCCGCTCAGGCCGTAGAGCTCCCAGAAAACGTTCAAGGTGGCGGGAATCGCATGCAAGCGACAGAGAACCTGGAAGACCGTCAGAGCACGCCACGAGTTCGGCACCAGTTGCGTCGGTGCCATTCCTAAACCCCGGAGCACCTGTAAGACTAGGTCTGAAGGGGGAAAGCGGAACCCGGCTTGGAGGATGCCCTCATTGATGGCGATCTTCCCTCGGGGAGGATGAGACATCCTCTCCTCAGGCCCTGGGAGCGTGACATTGCAGGCCTCGGGAAGGTGGTACCGAGCCACAAATCCGTCTAAGTCCTCGGCGACCAGTTTTGACTTGATGCTATCTGCTCCCACTTCGCCCATCCCTAATGGCCAATCTACGGTCAGGACGGGGTCAAGAAGGAGGGAAAGGCCGGAACGACTGGGGTGCACTAGTACAAAAAGAAAAAGTATGAAGAGCTCAAAGTAGAAGAGTGGGAAACTCACTTGAAGAGGAGGAAGAACGGCTCCGAGAGCGTCAAAGGAAAAGCAAGCGAACGTTTCGGCGGCAACAATGGTAGCGCAAAGGAGAAACTCGAAAATGTCCGTAAAGAAGAAGACGGACGGGGGAGGGCCCCCGATTAAATAGGCGAAAGGGCAAGTGACACCTCGATGACGCCAGAAGACGCCTGGCCGCCGAAGGGTCGCTCGCACCCCAAAGGCGAATCGACACCATTAAGGAAGGATGTCCGCCGAAATCCTCAGGTTGCCAGGTCAGCAGCAACCGCCATACGCCATAAAGAAGGCGGGAAGCTTGAAGCGCGCGCGCCTCTCCGAAGGATGGCGGCAATCTCGAAACATCACTCCCTTCACCTGTTCCCCTTCTGGTTCCAGGCTCGGAAGCGGGGGGCTACTGTTATGGGGGAATTGAGCCGCCATGCCCCACGTGATCGGCACGCATATCCAGGAAAGCTACAGCTGCCCTATGATCCAGCACTCCGACCCCGAGTCGGACCTCCTCGGCTCCGCAGCCCGACCCCGGGTCGGCTGCCCTATGATCCAGCACTCCGACCCCGAGTCGGACCTCCTCGGCTCCGCAGCCCGACCCCGGGTCGGCTGCCCTATGATCCAGCACTCCGACCCCGAGTCGGACCTCCTCGGCTCCGCAGCCCGACCCCGGGTCGGCTGCCCTATGATCCAGCATTCCGACCCCGAATCGGAGATCTTTTGATAACGACAGGCTATTCTCCAGAGGCACGCCGCGGCCTCCTGCTCCACTACTCCCTGCAACGGCTGTACCCGATGCTGCCCACGATCTCCTGTATCGACCGTACAAAGCGGAGCTCCACTACGCCCTGCCATGACCGTACCCGGCGCTGCTCCACGACGCCCCGTAACGGCCATGTCAGTGGCCATTCTATCGTGCCCCACGATGACAAACCCCCCTGAGAGACCTCCCAGCCAGGTATATATGCGGCTGGGGGGAGAAGGGGGGGGGTAAGCAATACCTCCCAGAGCACTCTCTCCCACTTGTGATTATCATCTCTCCTCCTCCAATCTCCTCTGACTTGACCGTCGGAGGGCCATCACCACCCTGGTGGTGGTGCAAGGCTTGTTTGCAGGTTCCTTGGCGGAAGGTGGAGCGCAACCAGCACCAACCAAGACAACTCAGGCGGAACCCCGTTCACACCGTCGTGTCAATCGTTCTCGGTTTGGACCACCAGCAACAATTCGCAATCAAGATTATTAAAAAATACATCATTTAGACCAATTTCAGTAAACTTATAAGATAGAAAATGATATATTTCACATGCGTATCGGAGCAAACAACCAAGGCATTAAAATTAATTCTATTTTTTTTATACTGTATTTTTTATCTAGAAATCATATTGAGTTATTCTCTAAAATGATGCAATCATTGAAGCATATAATGCAAGTTACAAAAATGCAACAGTAGAAGCATTTTTAAATTAAGTTTAAGTCTTTATTACAAAATCATATTATGAATTTCATAGAAATTTTCAAGGAAGCTTTCAAGAATATAATTTAAGATATGCATCTTCTACATTGTAGCTCATCTTAAATTAATAAGATTGAAAATACATATTTCAAAAATATTAGAGTACATCCAGAATCTTTGTAATTCATATTGAATTTTGGTACAAATTGGAGGACATTATGTACTAATGTTAGGTAAGTTGAAAGATAAATTAGAATCAATTCATTCTGCCTAATTTGCAAATTTAGATTATTCTTTTCTTTTATTTTTCAGAAGATATTCATTAAAATAGAAATATCCTTCTCTTCTCCTTGTTGTAAATATATTCAACTTTCAGATTTTAAAGGTGATCATGAACGACAAATCTGAAATTTTTTTCAAAAATACTTTAGAGAAATTCTTATGTAATTTTTCGAATATTCAAGCATTAGAACCGATTTAATAAGAAAGTTTTTGATCAAAAGAGTATAAGAGAAATCCAAAATATCATTGATGAGTATGGAATACAAGTGAAAACAATTTTCATTAGGCTTTGGAACAAGTTATTTCAAAGTCAAAGGTGAAGCAAAAACTTGTGTGTAAGATTAAAGCCTATTTCAAATTATGAATATCATAAAAGAAAAATGAAATTGCTATTGGTAGAAATGTGTTTCAAACAAGTTGTTCAAGCATGGAGCATTACAAGTTATATTTAAAGAAGATATTTATTATCTGAATGCATAATTCAAAACATCAAGTCACATGCAAAACATAATATGCATTAAGTCATAACATTATGTATTAAAGCATTAAGAACAATCATGTCAAGGATCAAAATCAATTCTTTTCAAGTAAAACTTCCTTTACTTAAATATAATTCTACATTGATTTTATCCTTAAGATACGTTTTCAAGTCATTGAAATTTCATTTGACTTTTCACAAACATCTTATATACTTTTATTTATCTTGTCATTTATTCCCTCATTTTCATAAATTTCTTTCTTTAAATAGTCAATGAACATTTTGATTTTTATTTCTTTTTGGTTTTACTTTTCTATGCTCTATACTCTATTTGCTCCCTATCCGATGGAGTTGGAAAGGGCACGAGGTACTACCACTAGCCTTCCTTTTGTACCGTCCCTAATATGCCCTACACCGAATAATTGGGTCAAATAGTGCCAGGTACTACTGTAATAACCCCAAAAATTTTTTTTTTATATAAAAGGGATAGAATAGTCCTTTAAAATTGATATAAGGGGTAAAATGGAAAGGAATCAAAAGATAATGGCATAGTTGTTGATGCGTTGAAGTGGTAAGAGTAAAATTGGAAAGGAATCAAAAGTTAATGGCATAACAGTAGATATGTTGAAGTGTTAGGGGCAAAATGGAAAATTAACAATATTAAAAAAATGGTGAATAGTATTTTGATGTGACTTAATTGGGAGGGTTGTGCTGTCGGTGGAATGAAACTGAGAGAGAGGGAGTCTCAGGCGTGAAACAGAGAGGAAAGAAAGAAAGAAAAAGAGAAGAAGAAGAAGAAGAAAGAAGAAGAGGAAGGGGATTCGAGAGGGAAAGGGATCCCGGTTGCACTTCCAGCTGAAGGAAAAAGTGTAGATCTCCTTCTCCTCTACGCAAGGACCTCGATTTCCAAAAAAGAAAAAGGTAAATATCCATCTCTATCTAGTCTTTTGATGACATTAGGCTATACAAAGGGTGGATGTAGTCTAGAGAGGTCAGATAAGGATTGTAGAGGTGGTTAAAAGAGGAAGAATCGGATTTCGACAAATTTTTCCGGCATTACGAAAAAACTGTGTCGAAGTCCCAACTTCGGTGAATTATTTAGGAGGTCAAACGGCCTTCGATGATGATGCATGTTACCTCTTTAGAATCCCCTATGAGTGTAGAATGTTAGGTAAAAATTTCATCAAATTTGGAGTCCCGAAAGTGGATCAAAACCGGGATGAAGTAACCCACTGTCAGTCCGGGTTACTGTTCATCCGGGTGGAAAATAAGAGATTTCATGCTATAATAAAGTATTAAGCCTAGATCAAGCTAAAAGGGACCTTGTACTCATGCAAAGGAGTTCCTAATACACATAAATAGTGAGTTAATTTATTAAAAAGAAAAAGAAGAAAGAAAAGAAAATATTTAGGGAACGGGGGAGTTGAATCAATTAAAGTTCCCTATGTTATAATTGGCACGTAGATTATAGTTCTTGATACAAAACTAAATGTATTGTAAATGCATGTCACAGTTGGGCAAGAAGCTAGGGAACAAGAGGAAGAAGTCCCCTGCTGCCTACTGTAAAATTCTAGAGGCGTATCGAGGCCGTGCCGGATTGGCAGGTGAGTGGGAGTCATGTACTTTGCACCATGAGCATCCTTAATTCATTTTTATGAATGTCGCCAAAGTGTGAATTGATTCCACTTGAGCATATTGATTGATATTGTAGTAGATTGCTCTATAATCTTGATTCTCCATGCTTGATTATTCTGTACATGCATTTGAGGGAACATTGAGAGGAATTACGAGGGGTTGATGAGTAATCAAATTGATTGTGAATTGTGAAATGATTTCTTTTGTAAATTGATTTCATTTCCTCTATTTTAAAGACTTGTGAGTCGTAGCTTGATTATACTCTTTTATGAGTAATTAAATTGGTTCCAAATTGTGAAATGACTTCTTTTGTAAATTGATTTCATTTTCTCCATTTCAAAGATTTGTAGAGCCTTTTTAGTGGTATATTGAGTTGTATTGCACTTCCTTGACCCTCACTCCTAACCTTGATGTTAGTTTATGATTGGGTCATGATCGAGTGAGTAAAAGTAGTCTTGATTATACTCCTTTTTAGTAGAGTATTGGGAGGGTGCATTATGGCATTTATGCATGGCTTGGCAGTATCTGCAGGACACCTATAGTCGATGGGGTTGAACATCGGCCTTTGTGCACATAGTAGCCTTCTGGGTGGGCGGAGCCCAGTCCCTTCCTAGGGGGGACACGGTCCTAGGCGTAGGATCGGCCGGTCCTACGACTTATATTCTGCTTGCCGCCGGGCATAATAAGACCCCGCGAGGTGCAGTATGGCTTTCCGCGGATGTAGAATTCCCGCGAGGTGCCGTTTAGTATGTAGATGTGAGATGAATTTCTGTTCTGGATACTGGCCGGCATTTACATGATTAGTGTGGTGTCTTATCCTGCATATGCATGTGATAGTAGGGAGTTGTTGCTGGTTCGTCTGGGGCGTAAAACCCACCTTCCGACAGCTGTGTAGCATTTATATTATCGATATGGTGTCTTATCCTGCATATGCATGTGACAGTAAGGAGTTGTTGCTGGTTCGCCTGGGGCGTAAAACCCACCTCCCGACAGCTGTCTAGTGATGATTTCAGTATATTGACACCTGATTTGTATGTTCCAGCATTATGATCTGTTGAGCATATTCATGAGTAGCATATATGTTTACTTGATTATTCCATATATGCTTCAGATGAGTTGATATTGATTGTGGTGATATTGATGATTTACTCCATATTCTCTATGTTGAGATCATGTTCATCTTGTTATTGCTCTTGAGATTTCACCTCGAGCCATGATTATATCTGGTCTCATGTGCATAGTACTCTCTACTCCACTCACTGAGTATTTATATACTCACTCCCCAGTTTGGTGTTTTTGATTGCAGGGCAGGTATTGTATAGAGAAGAGCAGGGTTAGAGATTGCCTGCTAGCTGTGCCGCTCCATAGTATAGTATAGTATAATCTAGATAGAGGTTTATACCTTTTGGTGTATTATAAACCTTCTGTTGTATATAGTGTATAGTTATAGTCATAGATCCTGTTGTGGATATGGGTTTGACCATGGATGGATTGGAGAGCAGGTATATATATATGTGCAGATCAGTTGTATGCCTGTGATGATACATGTGTTGTCCAGGTTATATTGTGACAGATTATGTGATTGCTGCTCTGACAGGTAGCGTTGTTGTATGTAATGAGATAATCCTAACAGGTCACCATAGGAAAGGTGATCATTTTGTGCATACATCATGCCAAAATTTTCAGAATTTATTAATGATTGATAAGTAATAGGGTTCTACGTGGTGGCTGGTGGCCTTATGCCTACCCGCACCCTAGGACTGTCGCGACAGCCCACCGGGAACGGGGCGGGGGTCGTGACAAAGCTTGGTATCAGAGCAAAGGTTAAGAAGAGTCCTGTCAGAGCAATAGGGTGAGTCAGGATTAAGTATAGGATTATAATATGGAGCGTAGGATTTTTCTGTATGTTATTTTATGAGTCATTTACAATTCAGTAAAATATATTATGGCTCTGTGTAACGACTGCCCTCTCTTTTTGACTCTTTTAGAGACATATAAAGAATACTTTGAAGAAAAATGGAGCCAGATATAGCATTGGATGCGGGTTCTGCACATGTCGAGCCCCAAAGAGAAAAATCTCCTCCTGCTGATAGACGGAGGGTTGATGATCAAGGAGAGCTAGGAAGTAGAGATGCATTAATGGAACAGTTACTGGCGGAGAATCAGGCTCTGAGAGAGCAGATTGCTCAGGGAAAACCCCCTGCCCCGTCAGTAGTATCCATCTCACCTCCTGTACCTGTGCCAAGAAGTTTGGCCAGGCGAGCTCTAGATGATGAGGGGATTACTGTACAGAAATTTCTGAGGCTCAGAACCCCGGAGTTTAAGGGAGAAGAAGGTGAAGATCCTCAGAGATTTCTGGAGGAGACTGAAAAGATGATACGGAGACTGCCCTGTTCTGATGCAAGAGCTATAGAACTTGTAGGGCTTACAATGAAGGAATATGCCTGGGACTGGTACCAGAGACAAGTGGAGGACAGATTGTACAGTAGGAATCCTCCAACCTGGGAAGAGTTCAGGCAAGCAGTGATGGATGAGTTTTTGTCTCCGGCTGAGAGGCAAAATCAGGCTCTTCAGTTTGAGAGGCTGAAGCAGATGCCCGGAATGAGCGTATCTGAGTACGCTCGTGAGTTCACTAGATTGGGGAAGTATGCTCCTTACATCATCCCCACTGAAGCTGCCAGGATAGAAAGATTCAGGCGGGGTCTGATTTTCCCGCTTTATAATGCAGTACTGGCAGTAGAGGTCCCCACCTTGTCTAGGCTGATTAATAAAGCAAAACAGTGGGAGACCAGAAACAAAGAGGAAAGAGCTGAAAGAGAACAGAGGAAAATGAGTATGGGGAAAGGGCAAAGCAGTAGAGATAGATCTGAGGGAGTAGATCTCTCGGAGGGTCCGACGGAGCAGTCTGTACGCTCAGCTCCACCTGCCCCCTGTTAGATGTATGCCCTAGAAGCCAATTTGGCTGACACATTGTTGATTCTAGGGACATAATTTTGTACTTGACTATTTATTATTGAATAAATAAAAGGCATCTTTTTCATTCATATTGTTTATGTGTCTATGAATCGTCCAAGAAATTAATAAGATGATGATACATATTCTCAAGAGTTGAGAATTTGAGCCATGTATCATTGGTGATTAATTTCTAAATGCTCCTGATCAATGGATCATCACGAGGACGGTGATCGATCCGATCAGTGCACAGATCACTCTCCTTCTGGATGGACGAGACTTGAGTCCACAGTGTAGGGACACTGAAGTGATAGTGCAGGTGCTTGTTAGAGAACAAGGGTACTGAGCGTGACCAAGACAAGAAGTCACTTGGATGTCTATCCACTCGTCAGTGACTTGCTTGATGTTGCAGTAGTGTGACTGGTCCTTTGACCTGCGGTGCTTCGGCTACTCACAGTGAGGTTATTGTAGTTTGACTGCACACATACATGGTCTCTAGCCATATGGGTCCATGCAGTGTAGATTGGCTGCAATAGGTTCACTGTAGGAGTAGGGTATGCACCTACAAGGAATCTATCGACCTTGATAGAAGAGGAGTGATCCTATGTGATTTGTTAGACTGAGTTCTAAGACCTTGGCCAGGGCAGTAAAGTGGAGAAAGAGTTTTCCACTATCGAACTCAAGTCGAATAAATCTTGACATATGACAGACGATGGGGTTTGACGAGTTGTCCATGACCTCCGTCCTGTAGGGATCCACGATAGTAGGACTGTATCACACGTTAACTGCACCTAGAGGTTCATCATTCCATTCTGCTGGGTAGCCACTACATGCTGCTAGGTGTCACTGGTGGATGGTGGGACTCATAGGGATTATCTTGATGATCGATAAACCCTAATGAGTTGAGTTGGAATCGTTCCAACCCATTGAAAGGAGTTTTCAATGATATAGTGATAGAGATCACAATATATCTCACTACCAGTCAGAATAGAACCTATGGGGTCACACACACTAGAAGTATTGACCGATCCGATGGTTGAAATCGTGATTAGGAATCACAAGAAATCAATTTGATTGATAAAAAGTTGAAGAAGGAAAAAGGAATTAATTAATTGGACTTGAAACAAGAATCCTACTTCGGGTAGGATTCCTAGAGTCCTAATTGGATTAGGACTGGGAATCCTAGTTGGAGTAGGACTGGAATTCCTATTTGGAATAGGATTCCTACAATCCTAATGAGGTTAGGAATTTTGAATTAAAATTGGATTCCTACTTGGAGTAGGATTCCTAGAAATCCTAATTGGATTAGGACTTCGGATTCAAATAGAGTCCTAATTGGATTAGGACTAAAATTAAAATACATCCTAATTGGATTAGGATTCCTTAAGTCTAAATTAATTATTAATCTAATGAATCAACATGACTCCTAATTGGATTAGGATTGAAGAGTTCAATTGAGTCATGATTCATTCAAGTCCTAATTGGATTAGGACTAGCATAGATTGAACCCAATTTGGTTAAGCCTAATTGGATTAGGACTTAACCACATTAGGGCATCCAAATCCTTACCTAATGAGGATTAGGGCAACCATGAAGGAGGGGCACACGCCCCTCCTCCTTTCATATTGCTTGGTGCGGCAACAAGAGGGGCCGGCGCCCCTCTTGGAATTATTTCAAGGGAGCTCCTAAAAGTTAGGAGCTCCACTTGTTATTTAAAGAGGGCTTCATGGGGGCTGACCTAATAGAAGAGAAGGCTTCTTCCTTGCTGCCGTACGCCCCCCTCTTGCTCCTCCTTTGGTTCAGCCGCCATTAGCAAAGGGAAAAGAAGAGGAGGCCTCTCCCTCCTCTTGGTCTTCTTCCTTGGCTTCAACGCGTGTGAAGAGAAGAAGGCTGCGAAGGGATTTGATCTTCTTCCTCTTCTTCATCCTTCTTCTTCCTCCTCTCAAGTGCAATCAAGAGTTGATTGAAAGAGAGGACATCAGCCATCAAAGCTATCTCTGCAAGGGAGCTAGTACCCCGGTGAGATAGAGAGCTTGGATCGGATCCTGCTTCGTGTGGATACCCGTAGAGGCCGGACGTTTGAACGGCTTCAAGCGAACCCTCTTCCAAAACCACGAATTCAGATTTGCGGTGATCATCTACCCGCGCAAGGTGAAGATTTGATCTTCCTATTAGTTTTAAAAGTTTTAATTCTTACCTAATTACGAAAGGTCTCGAAACAACGTTCATGCGATGAACGTCGAACCCGTGCATGCCGATTCCGCTGCCATCTGATTTTTGTTTTGAAATATCAGCGGCATGGGCGGGTTCCCAACAGTGGTATCAGAGCCTAGGCTTCGTAGATTAAGGTAAGAATTAAATATCTAAAGGCATATTAGATCTGAAAATTAAATGATCATGCATGCTGAAAAATTCTGCATGCAGATTTTTTCAGGGGTGCTGATTTTTACATGCTGATTTTTATGTGATAAAAAGATGATTCTAATTGCATTGTTAATGGGATTACAAAGTTTAGAATCAAGATTAGCATGATCAGCGACCTATGTCATGATATAATCAGTTAAGTTTCAGATCTGAAAATTATAATTGTTGCATACGGTGATGATCATAGGATTCAACCCCTTTTGGTATCAAATGTAATGACCTGCGATGTGATCTGCGATGTCATGTAATTTTTCAGATGCTTGCATGCATCTTATTTGATGTTTTGAGAGGCCTGCGTGCCTCCTAAAAGGAGATGTAAATTATTTTTATTTTTATTTTACATCTGGTTGTATTTCTGTGATGTGATGTACATCAACGATCAAGTCGAAGACGATGCATGAGATGAACAGGGGTCTAAGCGGTTGATGGCGATGGGATCAAGAGTTGATCAAGGATCGAATCAAGGAAGCTTGGATCCAATTCAAGAGTTGAAGACCACTTGATCGATTGATGTGCATGTGCTTGTAATACGACCTAATTAGAATCCATGATCATCACCTAGTTAAAGTTTAGCTTTAATTATTGCCGCGATTATAACTGCCTGCAATGCGCCGTTTGCATGTGATGTGAATGAGAGTCGGGTAGATAGGTCTACATGTGATGTAGCAAACCCAATTGAGACCTAAATCAAAACCTCCTCAATCAAGTCGAGAGTGAACCGACATGAGCAAATCATATTAGATTAATTGATCTAATTGGTGTCTAGGAAAGCATGAAAGGTGGTTACTTAATTAGGACCTTACTCTCTGAGTAAGGGGAGCCTCCCACCTGCTTACCTGGCCAATTGTTCGATTACCTCTTATGAAAGGCTCAAGTTGCAAACACTAAGACCTGATTAACCAATATTAAGTCAATAGGTCTTCCACTGTAGTAGAGCTGCTAAGGCCTTTCTGATGTTGACTTGTCTCGGCTGGATACAGTGGTCAAGTTGCATTGGGGGGCTGGACCTCTCTATAGACATGAGATGTTGTAGGGTAAAGGTGGGGTTGGGCACCAATAACTGTTAGGTGAGGACCCAATGACGACTTTATTCCTACGGTTATACAGTGGGTCTGACTTAACTAAGAAATGAGACCAATAACTGTTAGGTGAGGTCTTCATGGCTTAGAGACCAAGTTGCACTGCAACATGCTTGAGAAGCATTGTACAAGAGTTGTACACTCATCCATCTATGTGTCACCAATAACTGTTAGGTGAGGTGGCATGTAAATTGGTGGGACCGCAGTACCCACTAGAAACCCTAGTCGTGTGGGATTTCCGTTTTCCTACCAGGGGAGTGTGAGGAATTCGAGAAAATAGTGGGAGTCACAATTTGTTCTAAAAGACCTTAGGACAGATTAGGATCAAGTACAAAAGTCTAACTAGAATCTTTACTCTCTGCAGATACAATGTCGGCTTCAAACCCTTTGACCCGTATTCTTGAGACCAACCGACTGACCGGAACCAATTACAAGGACTGGCTTAGAAATCTCAAAATAGTTTTGGACTGTGAGAAGATAGGCTACATACTCGATTCAGATATCCCCACATTACCAGCACGTCCCACTGATGTTCAGCGTGAGATGCATAAAAAGTGGTTGGACGATGACATTAGAGTAAAATGCTATATGATGGCATCTATGTCTAATGAACTCCAATGCCAGCATGAAAATATAAAGACTGCTAGGGACATACTGGCACACCTGCAAGAGTTGTATGGTGAGCAAAGTCGCACAGCTCGTTTTGAAGTGTCCAAGAGGCTTTTCAAAGCGAAGATGCGCGAGGGGCAGTCTGTCCATGATCACGGTCTGACCATGATCAAGGACCTAGAGGAGCTTGAGAAGCTCGGTATGGACATGCACAAGGAATTGCAAGTGGATTTGATCCTACAGTCACTTCCTGATTCATTTGGTCAGTTTATAGTAAACTACCACATGAATAAGATTGAATGCACTAAGACTGAACTAATCAACATGTTGGTAACTGCTGAGGGAGCCTTGAAAGGTTCAAGGGGCAATGTCCTCGCTGCTGAGTTGACTTCTGGTTCCAAGAGAAAGTCTACTTGGAAGAAAAAGAAGCCTGCAAAGAAGCAGAAGAAAGACAAGAAGCCAAAGAAGGAAGTTCAAAAGAAAAGGGCTAACGACAAAGGAAAATGTTTCCACTGCAATGTCGAAGGCCACTGGAAGAGAAACTGTCCTTCATACCTCGAGAGCCTGAAGAACAAGAAAGGTGACACACCTTCAGAAGGTATAGACTTGCTCATTATTGAAACTAATCTAACGGTTTCTTCTACTTCTAGTTGGGTTATAGATTCTGGTTCTAGTGCTCATTTGTGCACTACCATGCAGGGTCTAAAGGAAAGTAGAAGGCTGGCGGAAGGTGCAGTAACCCTTCGGGTTGGCAACGGGGCAAAAGTTGCTGCTGTGGCTGTGGGCACCTACCATCTGCGACTACCGTCTGGATTTAGTTTAATACTTAGAGACTGTTATTATGTACCTGTTGCTAGCAGAAATTTGATTTCTGTTTCATGTCTAGCACAGGAAGGTCATGTTTTTACATTTGACAAAGACTGCTGTTCTATTTATTTAAGAAATAAAATAGTCGCACGTGGTTTCATGATTGACAGTCTCTATCATTTACATATGGATGTATCTGTGAATGTTACCGAGCAAGATGTGAGTGCCAAAGGATCCAAAAGATCCAGAGATGAGATAAACCAAAGGTATTTGTGGCACCTTAGGCTTGGCCATATTGGAGAGGACAGAATGAACAAAATGGATAAAGATGGGCTTTTAGGCTCATTGACTTCCGAGTCATATCCAGTTTGCGAGACCTGTCTTCAAGGAAAAATGGCTAGACTGCCCTTTGTAGGACATGGGGAGAGGACCATTGAAATACTTACCCTAGTACATACAGATGTATGTGGCCCATTCGATGTGCTAGCCAGGGGACGTTATTCTTACTTCATTACCTTTACCGATGATTATTTACGGTATGGGTATGTGTATCTTATGAGACACAAGTCTGAATCCTTTGAAAAGTTCAAAGAGTTCAAAAATGAAGTAGAAAAACAAACTGAAAAACCTCTTAAGGCTCTTCGATCAGATCGAGGAGGAGAATACCTTAGTGGGGAATTCCGGGACTATCTCAAAGAAAACGGCATAGTCTCACAATGGACACCTCCGGGTACACCTCAACTCAACGGGGTGTCAGAGAGGAGGAATCGGACCCTATTGGATATGGTCAGGTCCATGATGAGCTTCACTGATTTACCTATGTTTCTTTGGGGAGATGCCTTACTCACAGCGATTTATTTATTGAATAGAGTTCCCTCTAAATCCGTTCCTACCACACCGTATGAGATATGGCATGGTAAGAAACCAAGTCTGGGTCATCTCAAGATTTGGGGGTGTCCGGCCCACGTCAAGCGACTACAGGCGGACAAGTTAGAGGCTAGGACCATAAGTGCTCGTTTTATAGGATATCCTAAAGAGTCATTAGGATACAATTTTTACGTCTCAGAGGATCACAATGTGTTTGTGAGCCGTCATGCCATCTTCTTGGAAAATCAGTTTATCCTTGATAGAGGCAGTGGGAGGAAAATTGAGCTTGAAGAGAAAGTCTCTGAAAAGCAACGAGTCATGGATCCTAAAGAACCTATTCATAAGGAGCCAGTACACGATGTCCCTCAACCACCTCGTAGATCTAGTAGGGTCTCCCATCCTCCCGATAGATACTTAGGTATACTAGAAGAGGATACCGAGGAAATGTTCCTAGTGGGAGATAGGGATCACATACAGGATCCCAAAACCTACAACGAGGCGATATCTGATATCGATTCCGAGAAATGGCTGAAAGCTATGAAGTCAGAGATAGACTCCATGCATTCCAACCAAGTCTGGACCTTAGTAGATCCACCAGAAGGTATTGTACCTATTGGATGCAAATGGATCTACAAAAGGAAAATAGGTTCGGATGGAGAGGTAGAGACCTATAAGGCAAGGCTTGTGGCAAAAAGGTATAGTCAGCGCGAAGGCATTGACTATCAGGAGACCTTTTCACCTGTAGCCATGCTAAAATCCATCCGAACATTGCTTGCCATTGCAGCATTTCATGATTATGAAATTTGGCAGATGGATGTGAAAACTGCTTTCCTGAATGGATATCTTGATGAAGATATCTATATGGAACAGCCTTTGGGTTTCACTTCCAGTGATGGAGATCACAAGGTCTGCAAGCTGCAAAGGTCCATCTATGGACTAAAGCAAGCCTCTCGGAGTTGGAACACTCGTTTCGATGATGCAATCAAAACGTTTGATTTCATCAAAAACGAAGAGGAACCATGTGTTTATAAAAAGGTTAGTGGGAGTGCTGTCATTTTTCTCGTACTGTACGTAGATGACATTCTCCTGATTGGGAATGATATTCCCATGTTAACCTCGGTCAAGGTCTGGTTGTCAAAAGAATTCTCCATGAAAGACCTTGGGGAAGCATCCTATATTTTGGGAATAAAGGTCTATAGAGATAGATCTAAAAGGATGCTTGGCCTTTCACAGAAGATGTACATAGAGGAGGTGCTGAAGAGGTTCAGCATGGAAAACTCCAAGAGGGGTCTCTTACCCCTAAGGCATGGAATTCATCTCTCCAAGAAGATGTTCCCCAACACATCTGAGGAGATTCAACGCATGAGCAAGATTCCTTATGCATCGGCAATAGGAAGCCTCATGTATGCCATGCTATGTACACGACCTGATATAGCTCTTGCTGTGAGTGTCACAAGCAGATATCAGTCGAATCCAGGTGAAGAACACTGGACAGCTGTGAAGAACAGTCTTAAGTACTTGAGAAGAACTAAGGACATGTTCTTGGTCTTTGGGAGAAGATCAGAGTTGAAGGTAGAAAGATGCACACATATTGATGATAGAAAGTCAACATCAGAATATGTGCAATTGTGGTTCAGTAAATTGGAAGAGTTCCAAACAACCGATCATTATAGATTCTACCTTAGAAGCTGAATGTTAAGCCGTATCTAAGGGTGCAGTGGAAACCTTCTGATTAAAAGTTAATTGCAGAATTAGGTGTAATGTCATTAGATGCCATGACACTTTACTGCGATAACATTGGCACCATAACACTAGCTATGGAGCCATGGTCTCATCAGAAGTCCAAGCACATAGAGCGGCGCTTCCATACGCGACTATGATATAGAGGTGCAGAGAGTAGACTCCGCGGATAACGTGGCAGACCCTTTCACTAAGCAGCTGAGTCAGCAAAAGACTGAAGCCCACCTTGAGAAGATGGGCGTAAGATATATGACCAATTGGCTTTAGTGCAAGTGGGAGATTGTTAGATGTATGCCCTAGAAGCCAATTTGGCTGACACATTGTTGATTCTAGGGACATAATTTTGTACTTGACTATTTATTATTGAATAAATAAAAGGCATCTTTTTCATTCATATTGTTTATGTGTCTATGAATCGTCCAAGAAATTAATAAGATGATGATACATATTCTCAAGAGTTGAGAATTTGAGCCATGTATCATTGGTGATTAATTTCTAAATGCTCCTGATCAATGGATCATCACGAGGACGGTGATCGATCCGATCAGTGCACAGATCACTCTCCTTCTGGATGGACGAGACTTGAGTCCACAGTGTAGGGACACTGAAGTGATAGTGCAGGTGCTTGTTAGAGAACAAGGGTACTGAGCGTGACCAAGACAAGAAGTCACTTGGATGTCTATCCACTCGTCAGTGACTTGCTTGATGTTGCAGTAGTGTGACTGGTCCTTTGACCTGCGGTGCTTCGGCTACTCACAGTGAGGTTATTGTAGTTTGACTGCACACATACATGGTCTCTAGCCATATGGGTCCATGCAGTGTAGATTGGCTGCAATAGGTTCACTGTAGGAGTAGGGTATGCACCTACAAGGAATCTATCGACCTTGATAGAAGAGGAGTGATCCTATGTGATTTGTTAGACTGAGTTCTAAGACCTTGGCCAGGGCAGTAAAGTGGAGAAAGAGTTTTCCACTATCGAACTCAAGTCGAATAAATCTTGACATATGACAGACGATGGGGTTTGACGAGTTGTCCATGACCTCCGTCCTGTAGGGATCCACAATAGTAGGACTGTATCACACGTTAACTGCACCTAGAGGTTCATCATTCCATTCTGCTGGGTAGCCACTACATGCTGCTAGGTGTCACTGGTGGATGGTGGGACTCATAGGGATTATCTTGATGATCGATAAACCCTAATGAGTTGAGTTGGAATCGTTCCAACCCATTGAAAGGAGTTTTCAATGATATAGTGATAGAGATCACAATATATCTCACTACCAGTCAGAATAGAACCTATGGGGTCACACACACTAGAAGTATTGACCGATCCGATGGTTGAAATCGTGATTAGGAATCACAAGAAATCAATTTGATTGATAAAAAGTTGAAGAAGGAAAAAGGAATTAATTAATTGGACTTGAAACAAGAATCCTACTTCGGGTAGGATTTCTAGAGTCCTAATTGGATTAGGACTGGGAATCCTAGTTGGAGTAGGACTGAAATTCCTATTTGGAATAGGATTCCTACAATCCTAATGAGATTAGGAATTTTGAATTAAAATTGGATTCCTACTTGGAGTAGGATTCCTAGAAATCCTAATTGGATTAGGACTTCGGATTCAAATAGAGTCCTAATTGGATTAGGACTAAAATTAAAATACATCCTAATTGGATTAGGATTCCTTAAGTCTAAATTAATTATTAATCTAATGAATCAACATGACTCCTAATTGGATTAGGATTGAAGAGTTCAATTGAGTCATGATTCATTCAAGTCCTAATTGGATTAGGACTAGCATAGATTGAACCCAATTTGGTTAAGCCTAATTGGATTAGGACTTAACCACATTAGGGCATCCAAATCCTTACCTAATGAGGATTAGGGCAACCATGAAGGAGGGGCACACGCCCCTCCTCCTTTCATATTGCTTGGTGCGGCAACAAGAGGGGCCGGCGCCCCTCTTGGAATTATTTCAAGGGAGCTCCTAAAAGTTAGGAGCTCCACTTGTTATTTAAAGAGGGCTTCATGGGGGCTGACCTAATAGAAGAGAAGGCTTCTTCCTTGCTGCCGTACGCCCCCCTCTTGCTCCTCCTTTGGTTCAGCCGCCATTAGCAAAGGGAAAAGAAGAGGAGGCCTCTCCCTCCTCTTGGTCTTCTTCCTTGGCTTCAACGCGTGTGAAGAGAAGAAGGCTGCGAAGGGATTTGATCTTCTTCCTCTTCTTCATCCTTCTTCTTCCTCCTCTCAAGTGCAATCAAGAGTTGATTGAAAGAGAGGACATCAGCCATCAAAGCTATCTCTGCAAGGGAGCTAGTACCCCGGTGAGATAGAGAGCTTGGATCGGATCCTGCTTCGTGTGGATACCCGTAGAGGCCGGACGTTTGAACGGCTTCAAGCGAACCCTCTTCCAAAACCACGAATTCAGATTTGCGGTGATCATCTACCCGCGCAAGGTGAAGATTTGATCTTCCTATTAGTTTTAAAAGTTTTAATTCTTACCTAATTACGAAAGGTCTCGAAACAACGTTCATGCGATGAACGTCGAACCCGTGCATGCCGATTCCGCTGCCATCTGATTTTTGTTTTGAAATATCAGCGGCATGGGCGGGTTCCCAACACCCCCCGTAAGAGGAAATGGAGGGAAAGAGGTCAATCACAAGATACTTTTCTACCATCAGTACCTCGTCCTCCAGTCACTATGGCCAGAACTGAATCTAGGTTCCAATCATGGCCAGTATGTAGCATATGTGGGAAGCAGCACCCTGGCAGATGCAGATTGGGTCAGGGAGTGTGCTACAGATGTGGACAGCCGGGTCATTTTGTCAGAGAATGCCCGCAGGGTGCCACCCAGCAATTTGTGCCTTTGGCATCCTATCCTTCTGTGCAGATGGACAGGCCTAGTAGTAGGGAGCCTGTAGGCAGAGGTAGAGGTCAAGCACAAACATCACAGCAGAGTGCTGGACCATCTCAACTGTCAGCTCCAGTAGGCAGAGGGCAAGGAAGGGTGTTCACGGTAAATCCACAGGAGGCACAGGCATCGAATGCAGCTATGACAGGTATACTCCTCATTGATGAGATTAAAGCTAGAGTGTTATTTGATTCTGGAGCTACCCATTCATTTGTATCCCCTTATTTTGCTAAAAAGTTAGCTAAGGATAAGATATTTGATGACCCAAAGATTGATTCATAGATTGATTTTGATGATCACAAAACCTTGAAGTATAGATACTAATGTTTATGTTGCAAGGAGAAAGATATTTATTTTGAAAGGAACATAGCAAGTTGGAAGAACACAAGAAGGCCTCCAAAGCTCTCAAGTTGGAAGAAAGCTACAATTTATTGGCCCAAGTTTAAAGTTCAAAGGATTCAAATTGGAGGAGTAAAATCAAAAGAAAAATTCAAAAGAACAGTCTTCGAGTCGACTCCAGTGGAACGCGAGTCGACTCCGATGGTTGGTAGGTCGACTCCAACGAAAGCAACAGTCGACTCTCAGCGGAACACAAAGAAAAAGTCAGAGAGCATTTTTGGGACTCTGAGATTCGAGTCGACTCCCGCATTGCACGAGTCGACTCCGAGACTCCGCGACCATCAACAGACAGAAAACCAAGTTACTGCCTCTGAGATTCGAGTCGACTCCCAGACAGCTCGAGTCGACTCCAAGGCAGCGCTACACCAAGATGGCAGAAGGCTGTATTTCGCAAACTGAGAGCCGAGTCGACTCCAAGGAAGTCCGAGTCGACTCCAAGACTGGATGAGCCAAAAGACAGAGGATCGGGAGTTCGGGCTCTGAGATTCGAGTCGACTCCCAGGACAGTCGAGTCGACTCGAGAGGACAAAATTCAAAATTGGATCCACGGACTTCAGTGGATGAGCCGACTCCGAAATTACCAAGTCAGCTCCAGAAGTTGGCGAGTCGACTCCAGGTTAAGACGAGTCGACTCCCAGTCGAGGCAAGCACATTAATTCAAATTTGGAACAGTGGCCGAGTCGTCTCCGGTAAAACACGAGCCGACTCCTGCAACAGGCGAGCCGACTCCTGATCGCGCGAGTCGACTCTGATCCCAACGGTAACATTGTCAGGAAATGCAGACTGTGTCCAACGGCTCTTTTTCTTGTCTCTAACGACTATATTCTTGTTTCCACGCCATCTAAAGCTATAAAAACAAGAAGAGAGCTAGGGAAGAACTCATGGAAGTAGGAGAGATCATCTAGGAAAGAGATCTTGGTGTGCTGTCGTAGGCAACCAAAAATAAAACCTATACTTCTAAAAATATATATGTAGTAGTGCGAGTAAGGATCGTTCCCACGGAGAGTATCTAGCCTAGTTTTATGCAACTTGAACAAGGACGGAGGGGGGGTTTGAGTATAATGAAAATAATAAAACAACTAAAGAAGAATTCAGATTTAAGTATTGAAATCAATCAAAAGAACAAATCTTGGTCTAAGTCAACATCCACCATCGGAATTTTACAACTGATCATTGATGCAAAGATATCAATTTGCACTTTGAATGTCCACCGATAGAAATATTTTTCTATCTCTTCTTAGTTGTAGTTAATTAAAAACAAGCGATCTAATTAACCCTAACTACTAAACAACCCAAGACAAGCGCTAAAGGTTTAATCTAGTAGCAGCCTTAAGAATTAGAGAGATCGATGAAACTAAACAACACAAACACAAGCGGTTGCATTTGATTTAGCCGAGTATTCTTCCTAAGATCTGAAAATTTCTAATGCAGCAAATTATTAGATCTTAGTTGCTTCACAGATTAGAGGAATCAAACAATTACGGATTTGATATCTAACCTAGCAGTAGATTGCAACGAATAATAAACTAGTAGGCCTCCTAGTCATTAAACGAAAATAATCATGAAAATATGCACAGAAGGACATTCGACATCAAAGCATGAATTGAACAATGAAAACAAATTCAGATCTCACAGTTTTATTGATTCCGAGGCTTCTGTTTTCTTAGACCAATAAAAGCTTTAGCCACGCAGAGCCATGGATGCAAACTTCCAAGGAGAAAAGAGAAAAAGGAGTCCTCCAAGAGAAAAGAGAAAGAGCCCCCTTTCTTTCACCTTTATCCCTTCCAAAAAAATCTCCTAACAAATATTCAAATCTGACTAATTACGAAAAATAAAATAAAGTCCTAATATAACTGGGAAAGTGGTGTTTC